>NW_021824688.1:0-15000 GCF_006345805.1 Octopus sinensis | reverse complement strand
GAGTCTATCCGTATGTTCGTCACTGAGCACCCTAGGATCAAACAAATTTTGCGTATGTTCAGATCTTCTTGAATTATTCCGTGTACAGGTACCATACCAACTCCAAACGGTATGCTTTTTGTCTTTGTAGGCTTCAACCAGAAAACTGAGAATTTTTTCAACCAGCTCTGATGTTCTGACGTCCCGTTCTCCCCCACATCTCATTGTCTCTCATCTCCTCTCTATCGTCCTTGGATCTCTCTTGTGCTAGCGAAAAACTGACGCTTGGGTCATACAAGTTAATCTACAAACAGTCTATTGCTTCCAGATAGATTTTACGCCCCGACAGCATTCTGCAAACTAGTCAGCTATGTTAAACAGTATTTAGTAGGGTGTGTTCAAAGTTACACCCCATTCTTTCAATCTGGCATAACAAAGGCTGACATGTCACCTTATTACATATATAGTAATGATATACTTTGACTGCCTTTCCTAAACAGTTTCAAAACTTCCGGAATGTACTCCGTGTATATGTGTGTATATCAGATAGGACAAATATTAAGACTCCAACTTATAGTCCAACCTTAAATGTGAAACAATGAAAAAAACAAAATTTGTTTCTACATTCCATGATGTTGAAACTTTTCGAAAATCTGTGTTTCCCTTGGAGCATTTTACTATAAGTACACTGCCCATGATGAGCTGTAAAATATGTGTGTGTGTTTGAGGGTATAAATTCGCGTGTGTGTTTGTAAGTATAAATGCATGCATGTTTGTGGGTATCATTGCTAGCGACATGGTAATCGCATATCTTCAGATCGAGTGGCCCATCCCACTCAAAAGCTCCCTGAATAATGGTTGTTTAAGGATGTTGAACGAAGTACCCATGTTCCCAGAGGTGAATCATTCAAATCCCGAAGAATTCCTTTCAACACATGGATATGATATCCCCCCACTACTGCTGCTCATGATCTGATGGTCATATCGTGTTCAACTTGTTAAAGTCAAGCAACTGACATGCAAATCTGTGGTAGTGAGCAAAATATTTGCTGTAGCCCATCTTTAATACCAAGACAAAACAATGTACATGATACCACTTACAATCAGTTAAGATCAGAAGCCATGAGAGCCACTGCCTGGTACTGCATCAGATTATTATTATTATTATTATTATTATTATTTTATTATTATTATTATTATTATTATTATTATTATCATCATCATCATCATCATCATCATCATTATTATTATTATTATTATTATTATTTTATTATTATTATTATTATTATTATTATTATTATATTATTATTATTATTATTCAGTATTTTTTTTTATAGCGTGCTTTCACTTCACTACCGAGCGCAGTGTGCCTTGGGTATGTGCTGTGATTTGTTGTGATGCTCTGATGGTTATTGTATGGAAAGTGTTCTGCATAGAATGTGTGCAGTGCCTAGTAGTGCAATTTTCTGTATGTTATATGTGTTTGTAGTCCTGGGTTTTGGTTATGTATTTGTCTGAATATTTTTTATCATGCCGAATGCACCTACTATGATAGGAATTGTTTCTGCTTTTAGATTCCACATTCTGGTTACCCTATTTCCAGGTCTTTGTATTTTGAAAGTTTCTCCATTTCTTTTAGAGACACGTTGTCATCTGCTGGTATTGATACATCAATTAGAAGCATTTTTTTTTTCTCATGATCTCTGACAACTATATCGGTCTGTTGGCCTTATTTCTCTATCAGAGTATGGTTTGCTTCTCGTTTTCTGTGACCTTTTCTGTTGTGTGCCTATACCATCTTTTTTCTGTTGTTGTTCCATAATGTTGGCATAGCTTCCAGTGTATGTAGGTCATTATTATTATTATTATTATTCAGTAGTTTTATTTTTATAGCGTGCTTTCACTTCACTACCGAGCATTTTTTTTCTTCATGATCTCTGACAACTATATCTGGTCTGTTGGCCTTAATTTCTCTATCTGTGTGTATCGGCATATCCCAGAGTATGGTTGCTTTCTCGTTTTCTGTGACCTTTTCTGGTGTGTGCCTATATCATCTTTTATCATTATCATTTATTATTATTATTATTATTATTATTATTATTATTATTATTATTATTATTATTATTATTATATTATATTATTCAGTAGTTTTTATTTTTATAACGTGCTTTCACTTCACTATCGAGCGCAGCTCTGTGTGCCTTGGGTTATGTGCTGTGATTTGTTGTGATGCTCTGATGGTACTGTATTGAAAGTGTTTCTGCGTAGGATGTGGCAGTGCCCCAGTAGTGCAATTTTCTAATTAGATTTCCAGTTGCCTTAAGAAGAAGAAGAATTTCAATGGTCAGCCCAACGCTCTGATCACCACTGGTATCACTTTTACATTACCCCATCGCATCCCATAAAGTCTTGCCATTCCCCTTTCAATTCGGAGTACTTGGTGATTTTTCCAACCTCTTTACTCACAACATTCATGATTTGGATGGCTACATCAACAATCCTGTCAGTATTTGTCTCTCTATTCAATATGACACTCCGGCCGACAGTTTTCTATTACACAATCTGTCTGAAAATCATAGTCCAGAGTATCATTACTTTCGCGTCCTCCTACATAACTTTATTTGGTACATGGTATATTGGTATTTACAGCATAAGAGCGAATGAAGATACACAGACACTTTTATCGTGGCGGCGCTTGATTCTTTTTGTGCAAGGCTCACATCCACTTATCAAGTGGGTCACATTTTCCACCTCTTTCCAGAGTCTGCATTCTGGCTGTCAAAATTTTATAGATTGTTATACTTCACTGAATTGGCAGCGAGAGCCTGGTCTTATGCAGCAATGATCAGGCTTTCGGTGGTACGCTTCAAATAACCTCGCTCAAGCCATGTCAACGATGCTGTATTATCCTTAACGTCTTGTGTATTCCTTTCAAACTGTCCTTGCATTCTCATTTCAAGAAGGTCTTCTTTTCTCCTCAGCTCTATGGTTAAACTCTTCCTTGCCCACCAAGTCATCTGCATTTACACCCATATCTTTCGCGGCGTATTTCAGCAGGTCTTCATCACTATTTATCAAATACTCGGCAAGCGTCTCCCTTTACTCCTTATACGATGTTCTTTACTAATTACTCCTGTGCCATCAGTCTTTCTGTTCATATACAGTCTGTTTACATTTGCTTTAGGGTGTAGCGCCCCATGCAGCGTCATCAACTTTCTAGTCCTTCAATCCAGTGATGGTATTTCCTCCTTAATCCATCTGAGGGTGGACGCACTATAGTGCGCCATCGCAATTGCCCACAAATTCATTGCGGTACTCAAATTTTAGGTATTCAGGTTGGATTTCAACACCATCTTCACCCATTCTTGATACGCCTCGCTGACTTTGACTTTCATTTTTCTGTGTAGAATGTCATCCAGTTCTAAAATCCCTAAATATTTATATCCACTACCGTCGGGTTCACCCATGGCCTCTCCTGATGGTAACCAAAACCCTCAGCAGGATGTTTTCTTCCGTATTTTCATATTAAGTACTGAGAATTTGTAATCCCAAATTCCATACCGATCTCCTTGCCACACTTCTGGAATGTTTTGGTTAAGGAATCTATCTGTTTTTCAAATTTCCCAAGCAATTTAAGGTCATCCATAAACAGGAGATGGTTCAATTATGGGCCTTTCTTCCCACATCGGTAACCCATCTTAACTTTCCTAAGTGTCATTGTTATGGGTATTTGTGCAATTACAAATAGGAACGGAGAAAACGAGTCACCTTGGAAGATTCCCCTTTTAATATTAACTTCTCCAAGGAATACATCACTTGAGTACAATTTGGTTTTCTACACTTTCATGCTAAGTATCAGAAAATTCGTGATGTTGTCAGCAACACCAAATATCTGCAGGCATTCAACGATCCAAGAATGAGGCATCATATCATGTCCCTTCTTAAAGTCAATCCAAGCCATAGACATGTTTGTATTATGCTTTTTATGATGCCTCGAAACTGTTTTATCGATGACCAAGTGATCCTTGGTACTCTGATAATTCTTACTACATCCTTTTTGTTCCCTTGGTAGTATTTCTTCATGTGCCAGGAAAGTGTATGTCTTTGCCGCACACATTCCAGTATCTTTCAGATTATCTTTAGGCATGCTATGGAACGGTAGTTTCCCACAATATTCACCTTTTTATCTTCCATTATAACTGTTGTCCTCCCAGTCACCATCCACGCAGGGACTGTACTTTTCTGGACACACTCATTCAATTGTGCTGCTAGTCTTTGATACACCGCGTGGCATCTCTTCACCCAGAAGCCATGAATCCCATCTGGTCCGAGGGCTTTCTAGTTAGATACTTTACCCCCTTGCTCTTTCACGTTACCCGTGCTTATGACAATATTCCTTTCTTTCTTTCCTCCTTGTAATTCTGTCTTGACAACTCCTATCCATATTGCATCCTTTTTATGCACCGCATTATTTCCCCATAATCCGCTCCACAACTCTTTGGCTTCATTTGCATCAAGCGCAACATTTTCCCCCTTGTCACCTTCCAACGTTCGGAAGAATTGCTTCGGATTATTTTTGAACAATGTGTTCTCAAACTGCTTATTTCTATTCACAAATCTTCTGATATTCTGGCTCTTTGCCATGATCCTCTGTTTTAACTGTTCTATTACTGCAAAAAACCCGTTCTTCCGTATTTTATATTTCCTCTCTCATTTTTCTCGGTTGGTATTTTACCCCTTTTTCCAGTTTCCCCTTAACCATTGCTCAATTTTTCCTAGATCTTGCTTTGCCCACATTATGTCTCTTTCAATGCGTCGTTTCCACCATGATTCTTTTGCTCCCCATTTTTTGTTCTCTTAAGTTGTAATTTCTCCTAAACAAGTAGCGCAATAGCTCGGAGAAGATTCCTTGTTTGTGTTATGTCTGGATGTATGGTATGACAGTATTTATCTTTCGTGTTACTCTATTTATCATACTCCTATATACCTTTCTCATTCATGGGGACTTTTTTCTTCTAGAGCATTCATCAAGTCAGCAAGACCTCTATGAATTTCAATCAATTCATTGACTAGTTGGTTCATTTCCCCTGCATGTCCACCCACCACAGTATCGGGGTTTACTGTATAATGTTCCTCATCCTTACCAACCCCGTTACCTTTCCTTCTGTCTACTCTTCTCTCTGCTTTCAACTCCTACCTCTCTGTTTTCAACTCCGATCATCCTTTGTAGCCCATCCGCAGAGTCTCTCAGACTCTCAATAATCCGAGATATTTCTACTCCAGTTAAGTAACCCTTTCTCTTAATCACTCTCACTTTGTTCATTAGTTTATTTTAGTCCTTTTCCATCCAAAGTTTCAAGGTACGTCGGCCTACTCCGTGACTTTTTTCCAGCTTTGCTCTTTCATGATGTTCAATAAGTGTATCGTACATTTCCTACGTTCATTTACGCCTGTTTTTGCGCATACCGAGTATGTGATTTGCTGTGGCATAACGACCGTTCGAGGCCAGATCACTGCCCCTAATGCGGGCGGTTTCGGACATGCCGGGCGGGAAACCTTCACCATGATCGGTTATAGCTTCATTCTCGCCGATAATTCTTTCCTCGTCGAGTTGCATCATGATTTCATGAGTCGATCGTGGGGTTCCCACGAGAGTTGTTATTGAGCTCCCATCTCTCGCTTCCTCTCTTTATTTGTATATACACGGGAACATGTATGTACATAAATATATATATATATAACGTGCTCGCATTGTATCACCTCCATAACCAGAGTGATTATCATTACCACCATCGTATTACCTATAGCATTTAAAATTGTCAATAATAATATGGATCTCGCTATATTACTACAGATCTTCGTCACTATTTATCAAATACTCGGCAAGCGTTTTCCTTTCACTCCTTATACAATGGTCTATATTAATCAGTCCTCTGCCATCATTTTTTCTTTTCATATACAGACTGTTTACGTTTGCATTTAACGCTTAATACTATCTTTTGCGCTTCCTGCATGAATGGTAATCCATGGGGTCATTCTCAACTAATTTTTAGTTCCTTTACTGCTCCCACAATCACTGGTTTTGTAACCGTCTTAAGAGGAGAAAGAAAAGTAGCTTAGTGAATAGACCAAATTCTATAGATTGTAAGATCAGCTGTAGGCACACACACACACACACACACACACACACACACACACACACACACATACACACACACATATATATATATATATATGTGTGTGTGTGTGTGTGTGTGTGTGTGTGCGTGTGTGGGTGTGGTCTGTGTCTGTGTCTGTGTGTACCAAATCCTCGTGTTGTTATTTTTTCTTGTCTTTTTTCTCAGTTTTTTAAAATTATATATTTATATATATATCTATATCTATATCTATATCTATATCTATATCTATATCCATATATCTATCTATCTATCTATCTATCTATCTATCTATCTATCTATCTATCTCTATCTATCTATCTATCTATCTATTATCTATATATATATATATATATATATATATATATATATATATATATATATATATATATTATAAATTTATATTATTATTTAATGACGCCACGCATCCATTTCCAAGTAAGTTTATATATATACAAAAGATATACGTGTGTGTGTTGTGTGTGTGTGTGTGTGTGTTGCGTGCGTACCCAATAAAAAACGGAGAAAAAAAGACAAGGGAAAACAACGCAAGGACTTAGTATATGCAAATATTAATAAGATGTTCAGAGAAGGAAAGAAAGAGTGGTTGTTTTAAGTTTCGAGCAAAACTCTCTTCGGAAGCAGGAGACATAAGAAAGCCACCCTACACCCAAAAGGAAGAAGGCGAAAAAATCGCCAACATTCCACGTTGGTTACGTTTTCTAATGTATATACACGTGTGTGAGTGAATGTATATATGCGTATGTTTGTGTCTGTCTGTCAATCTATCTATCTATCTATCTATCTATCTATCTATCTATCTATCTATCTATCTATCTATCTATCTATCTATCTATCTATCTATCTATCTATCTATCTACCTATCTATCTATTATCTATCTATCTATCCATCTATCTATCTACCTATCTATCTAACTAGCTAGACACAACACACACACAGAATATATAGATAGATAATACGCACACACACACATATATAATCTACACACACACATATATAAATAGATAATACACACACACACACCTATATATGAGCGTCATAGTTCGCTGCAAGCATTATAATATCGAAGAAGAGTATACGTCGCAAACAACCAGCGGCCTACACCTGGCAACATTTGGAGACCGACTGCTGTTACTACTAACATAACTAGGTCATATCATCCAACAAATGGCGAGTGGCCTATAGCAACAGTTGGAAGTTTGTTTACGACAACGCTTAGAGATTCGATTGCACTAACATTCAGAGAGAGACTGCTGTTGCTAGCTTAACGTTGAGGGATTTCAAAGGGTTAAGAGAACCTGCGTCACTAGACATTTCTCCGAGGATGAACCTTTACGCTTAAAATATAAAGGTTTTGTTAAACTTGTCGCATTGTCACAAGCTTTCGTATTACCCCTTTTCCCCTCCTTACACACACACACACACACCATATATATATATAATGTTATGGGTGGCTAATTCGTAATTTTACAACCTAAAGGCAAAAATATATACGTCACTAAAGTGAACGGCATCAGCATTGCTAGAAATAAGAGTCAAAACAAACAACTCAAAAGCCAACGAAAGCGATATCTTAATAAGCTGACAAGAGAGACAGGCTCCCTATGGTCGCAGATACATCCAGATCAACGATGATTTCGCGTTCTGATGCTTAACGCATCTTAACGTTCATCAGTGGCTTTCACCACGCCTAGGGTTAAACTCATCCCGCCTTGTCAGCTCACAAGATTTCCGTTGAGATAATGAGCTGAATTTAAAAACGGTTAAAGTGAAAATTAAATTGGGTTGAGGAATAATTCATGAGCGTTTTTTTTTTATTTAAATTTAAAAATGCATTGGCAAAATTTTTTATGTTATTTAAAAGAGAATTTTTTTGCTCTACAAAATAGCATGTTTTGAGTTTTTAATTTTGTTGATTTTTTTGTATTTTCCGATCATTAAAACGGAATATCAAGTGGACAAAACTGATCATTTTCGAGAGCATTTGTTTTTTGCATTTAATCGAGGTGTTAAGGCCGCCGAAGCTACTCGTGAGATTTGTGCTGCGCATGGAGAAGGAGCAATGCCTCAAAGTACCAGCCACCATTGGGTTTTCGCACTTCAAAAATGGAAATTTTGACCTCAAGAAGAGCGATTGAATCAACTTCTCCACGAAAATTCACGTCAAACGACCAGAGAATTGGCGGAGCAGATGGATTGTGATCAAAACACGGTGTTTTGGGTAAGGTTCAGAAACTCGGCGCTTGGGTGCCACACACCTTGAGCGAAAACAAATATCAACGCTCCACAATCGTCACCAGTTTGCTTGCTCGACATCGCTCAACACATGGTCACAAACAACGATTTCTTTGCCTCATTGTCACTGGCGATGAAAAATGGTGCTCTTACGTCAATATAAAGCAGCGAAAAGAATAACTCAGCTCCGACAAATACGCGACTCACGAACAAAACAAGACTCCCATCCTCGAAAGATCATGTTGTGTGCATGGTGGGATTGGGTAGGCATAATTCATTACGAACTGCTTGAACCCAACCAAACACTCAATGCGGAGTTCTACGTTTAACAGCTGCACCGACTCAACGAAGGAATTCAGCAAAAAAGACGGAATAGGCTAAATGGCGTTCTTCTGCAACACGACAACGCCCGTCCTCACATTGCCAATATGACCAAAGTCGCGATTCAAGAACTCGAATGGGAAGTGCTGCAGCCATAGAATGAATTTGATCAGATAAAATGCTTAAATAATCTGGACTATTAATTCTGACATAAAGGGAAACCATTATCCGACGGATTTCCAAGATATAGCCCCGCAGATCATATTAAATCCATATTCAATTTATCACCCTCAATATTAAATTTTATACATATATATATATATATATATATATATATATATATTATATTATATATATATATATATATATATTATATATATATATATATATATATATATATATGACGGAAAACGTTGTCAGAATACGCTAACAACTTTTTCCGCTATATAAGGGTTAAACACCCAACCTTTCTGCTGTGTTCACGGCTATACTGCGTTCGACATATTACTTTCTTGTCTGTATGGTACAATACACATTCGATGCTTCTAAAAGCAAGAAGTGTTTGTTTACATACGTTGCTGCACTCACACACACACACACACACAGAGGCACGCCCAATGTATAGACAATTATGCGGATAAACATATCAGATATATTAAATATAATAGTCTGGGCATGAAACAAAATATTTATATAACTATACATGAAAAACGAAAGAAAGCAAAAGATAGAGACTTTCAGACAAAGAATATTTAAGTACCAAGATGTAGATATTTACATAAATAGAGTCAACTTCCACAGACAGAGATAATTAAAAGAGTGGAAGAAAGGTATGATAAATCCAACAGCTTTTTCTGGGGGCTTAGAGATCCATGATGATTTTGTTTGATGTAGTTCATCTCAATATGCGGCCGTAATAGATGTTACTACAGTTGCCATCTATGGAAATTATCATAGACCTCCAAACACCTAGAAACAGCTGTTGGGTTTATAACACCTTTCTTCCACTCCTTTAATTTACTTTGTCGCTTGTACTCTGTGGAAGTTGGATCTATTTATGTAGATATCTATATATTTGTCCTTAAATATTCATTGCCTGAAATTTCCCATCTTTTGCTTTCTCTCGTTTTCCACGTATACTTATATACATACTTTTTGTTTCATGACCGAGCTATTAAATTATATTTAATATATCTAATTTTTTTATCCGCAAAATTGCCTCTGTAGCCGCTCAACTTGATCACTCCTGTTGAACTGATCCCCTGTGAAGATTTCGGAGTCTAAGTTTGAAAAATTTTGAGCACTACTCTCTTCTATACTGAGAATCTCTGGATTTCATATTTGTGTGTGTGTGTGTGTGTGTGTGTGTGTGTGTGTGGTGTGTGTGTGTGTGTGTGTGTGTTGTGTGTGTGTGTGCTATAGTGTGGAAGTTTTGTCGATGGGTGATCCCAGCAGCTCTGGTTCTCCTGGTTTGGGGGCCGAAACATCTACAGAGCTGTCTCGCTGCCTATTGAAACATCGCCTCCTGCATATGCAGAGGCAGAGTAGACAACACCTTTAGCACACAGGTGTTTACCTTAAACTACAAACCCATTAACTTCACAAATCTGGTATGCAAACAGCATGCCCAGGAACAAAAAGTCACTTGCATGATCGTCAAAGACACAGAGATGATAACATCAATTCCAGAAAGCCAAAACAACTAAACAGTCCTTTTGGGAGTAACAAAAATCCCCTTTTCTCAAGACATAATACTCTTCAATGATAGAAATATAGTAACATAAACTCCTTAACTTTTGGACAAAGACTGTACTTCATAGAAAGAAACAAAAACCTCTTTCTATCTCTACGTAATATCTCTCTAAATCGGAGACACCAGTTTGCACAACACGCCAAAAATTATAACCGTAATGATTACTTCAGGAAGACCACACACAAACTAGAACCTATAAAAGTTCAAGCTTTAACATAAGACCAGAAAACAATTGATTCCCTTACAAGAATACAAATACCTTCAACCGAAAACCAAGGAATCCTTTTCTAGAGAGAGTGGACAGAATTCAAGACACTCGATGGAACAAATCAAATGTATACTTCCAAATGTAATAAATGGATTACACACAACCCTTTCAACGCAATAAATTCAAGATTTCCCCAATAGGTTAAAATTCTTCTCAATACCATAAAATTTCGAAATGAATGAAATGCAGAAAGATGTCATAAAAATTGTAGAAAACTAAGCAAAACAGAAGAATTGTTCAACAAAAAAATTAACGATGAATCATTGAAACTTATTATTGTCCGGAAAATGATAAGACTTTAAATAAATTCTGTGGTTTTATGACTAATTTTCATTGTTATTTATTACTACGTCTAACATTTCAATCAAAAGCAGCTGAAAGAATGGGAAAACATCAAGGGTTTTAAGAAGGACAACAATATAATTATCAAAGTAGCTGATAAAGGAAGTATACTCTTTACTCTTTACTCTTTTACTTGTTTCAGTCATTTGACTGTGGCCATGCTGGAGCACCGCCTTTAGTCGAGCAAATCGACCCCAGGACTTATTCTTTGTAAGCCCAGTATTTATTCTATCGTTCTCTTTTGCCGAACCGCTAAGTGACGGGGACGTAAACACACCAGCATCGGTTGTCAAGCGATGTTGGGGGGACAAACACAGACACACAAACACACACACACATATATATATATATACATATATACGACGGGGTTCTTTTCAGTTTCCGTCTACCAAATTCACTCACAAGGCTTTGGTCGGCCCGAGGCTATAGTAGAAGACACTTGCCCAAGGTGCCACGCAGTGGGACTGAACCCGGAACCACGTGGTTGGTAAACAAGCTACTTACCACACAGCCACTCCTGCGCCTGTAGTCAGAAGTATTGTAGTCATAATTAACTCCGAACAATTCGAAAACAGTGAGCTATCCCTACTTTGTGACATCACCCACCATGAAAAGTAAACAATTGATGACAATCGGAAATAACGAGGGTACGCACGACATTCTGCCAGTAGATCCGAAAGGTATTTACTGAAGAAGGAATGGGACTATCTAATAAGACTTGAACCAACAATTTCTAAGCAGTCACAAAAATCTTCTGGAGCAAGACAAATGTTTATTAATATAAAGGCGCAGGAGTGGCTGTGTGGTAAGTAGCTTGCTAACGAGCCACATGGTTCCGGGTTCAGTCCCACTGCGTGGCATCTTGGGCAAGTGTCTTCTGCTATAGCCCCGGGCCGACCAATGCCTTGTGAGTGAATTTGGTATACGGAAACTGAAAAGAAACCCGTCGTATATATGTATATATATGTATATGTATGTATGTGTATGTGTTTGTATATGTTTGTGTGTCTGTGTTTGTACCCCTAGCATTGCTTGACAACCGATGCTGGTGTGTTTACGTCCCCGTCACTTAGCGGTTCGGCAAAAGAGACCGATAGAATAAGTACTGGGCTTACAAAGAATAAGTCCCGGGGTCGAGTTGCTCGACTAAAGGCGGTGCTCCAGCATGGCCGCAGTCAAATGACTGAAACATGTAAAAGAGAGAGTAAAGAGTATATCACATCCCTAAGATCTGAACCTAAGACCAATTATATCAGGTCCATCATGTGAAATACGTAAACTTAGGAACTTTAGTGATATATCCCTAAAATTAATTCATAAATTTTTATGCTGTCTTAAACTTTCTAAACAATGTCCAGTATAAAGGCAACACAAACACTCTTTTGGTTTCATTTGATGTAGTAAATATTTAAACCACGATTCCATATGGATATAGAACAGAAGCCATACCATTGTCATTGGTAAAATTTCCAAAATACCTACCTAAACGAATTCTTAAAAGACTGCGATGGGCATGAAAGTATCCGCCAGGCATGCTAATCTTCTTATGGAATATTTAGAAGTCCAAATATGCGAACAATTGAGATTGATATACGGTGATGTCTTCTATAAATGCTTATTCGCCAAATGAAAACGCTACATGGTTGATTATTTCAGCTAGTGGACATACAGTTTAAATCAACTCTATGAGTTTAAAACCGAGTTAGATACATAACCCACAGTATTCAATTCAACATGGAATATAGGGAAAAACAACTCTTTTTCGATATCTTAATCATATAAAGAGTTACGAACGTTGAAACCGACATCTGCATTAAACGAACAGACTCAAAACAATATCTGCTAATTTCTTCCTGTCATCCAAAGCATGCGAAAATTAATATGTTCTAACCTAGCAAGAACAACCAGCACAATTGTATTCATTTCCGAAACCCAGGAGAAACGACTTCAAGAACTATGAAATACAATAATCGAAACACACTACCCAATAGCTTTAATCACTGACGGGATAGGACGTTCAAATCGATAGACACCTAAGAATTATGAAAAACAAGGAACACCCCTGATACACTCAAAGCTACCTTATATATCAACACACGATCCAAGAAACACGGAAGCATGCAATATCATCCATCAGAATATCCCTCTTTTTATGAACGACCTACGAATGAAAAGTCACTCTAAACACGCAAAATAATTAAAAGTAAAAGTCAGTCTAAATCTTCAAAAGTACCACTTACTCATCAAAATTTCAACTCCAGTAGTGTAAAAGTGTAACCATCCTAACTGTGTAATCTTCATCTATTTCTTGTAGAGATTGACATGGGAATATAAATCAAGGAATATAAATTGACATAGGAATATAAATACAAAACATTTACCATATAAAGTCATTTCACCTGCGTATCAAGCAATTTAATTTATGCTGTTAAATTGCACATAGAACAGACAGGTTTAAATCTGATGTACAGAACAGTGGTACACTACCAATAGATTTGAGACTCCACGTGTAAATATTTAGATCTCTGTCCAACAAACAAACATACGAAATATGAAATTTTCCTCTTACATCAAAGCATCTGGAACACCTTTGTCCAATTTCGATTAAATAAGGAAAATATGTTTATAAAGAAATATAAACCAAAATTATACACTCTATAGCAAAGAAATATATATCGGAAAAAAAAGGTTATTCGACTGAAGTTAAAAGAATTTGAAATCAGGAAAATAATAAAAGTAAATCAAAAGTTGGGGTAACAACTTGCCTCCAGGATTCGAATCCCTTTCTTCTAACCGCTACACATAACACATTTTCGACACTATTTGCCCCAGAAATTGACCAATTGGATTTTATTTTGGGTTAAAACCGGACTCTTGACGAGACAAGAATAAATAAATAATGCTACTAAACATTGAGCCGATCGTGACGTCAGAGAAACCACTGATGTCTGAAAGCTGTAAGCCAACCGGAACACTTGCCGACTGCCCGACAAAAGCAAGTCACATGACATTTGATAAACAAATGAAGCCCAGAGAAAAATCATTCAAACGGAGCAATGGTCGAAGGTAAGTGACCCAAAAAGTTGATAAATAATTGACGTCCCAAGTCAGCCCAGCAGAAAGCTGAGCTATTGCTGAGCAGTAATAATGTATGACCAGACTGTCTGATAAACAGATCAAACCAAACGAATATAAAAATCGCCACTATAGGGTAGGACAATATTTGCAGTGGAAAATATGTAAGGACTACCAAATCGACACCCCTTGCTGGTATGGACATGGTCCTAATCCAGTGGTTGAAGGTGAAAATGTTCCCAGCTTATGGGGTTTTCCTATCAATACTGGCAGAACAATCCAGACATAATCATTAAAGATAGGAAAGTAAATACTTGTAAACTGATAGATATAAGTGTCTCCGCCGATAAGAATATATTGGCCAAGGAATTTGATAGCCCACTTAATATAAGTATCTGGAAATTGAAATACAAAACGTGGTACTTTAAGCGAAAACAGCCCCTGAATGTATTTCTGTACTGTCTTCACCTTCCGTCCTCAAACTTTGCTCTTGGCGTCTGGATCACTCAGCAAGTGAGAGTATCAAACATGCTAATGAAAAAGCAAATAAAAAATTCTTAATTTCAAAATTTAGCTCAAGGCCAGCAATTTTGGGGAAGAGGCAAAGTCGAGTACATCGACCCCAGTGGTTGATTGGTACTTATTTTATCATCGATCTCGATGTGATGGAAGTCTAAGTCGATCTCAGAAGAATTTGAACTTAAACGTAAAGACGGACGAAATACCTATTTCTTTACTACCCACAAGGGGCTAAACATAGAAGGGACAAACAAGGACAGACAAACGGATTAAGTCGATTACATCGACCCGTAACTGGTACTTATTTAATCGACCCCGAAAGGATGAAAGG
>NW_021824687.1:12500-36510 GCF_006345805.1 Octopus sinensis | reverse complement strand
CACAAACTAATGAGAAAAAGCATTCCACCCATGGCCATTCCATTTTATATTTTCATATATAACATACCAAGGACTACATTATGTAATCTGTCCATTCTTTTTTGAGTGAGTGGTGTAGTTTGAAGGAAATTTGGCTGTTGTTTCAAGTAGGTTGTTTAAAAATTTTAGTATACTATTTCTTACTCTCTCTTACTTGTTTCAGTCATTTGACTGCGGCCGTGCTGGAGCACCGCCTTTAATCGAGCAACTCGACCTCGGGACTTATTCTTTGTAAGCCCAGTACTTATTCTATCGGTCTCTTTGCCGAACTGCTAAGTGATGGGGACGTAAACACACCAGCATCGGTTGTCAAGCGATGTTGGGGGGACAAACACAGATATACAAACTCACATACACACACACACACACATATATATATATATACACATATATATATATATATATATATAATATACATATATACGATGGCTTCTTTCAGTTTCCATCCACCAAATCCACTCACAAGGCTTTGGTCGGCCCAAAGCTATAGTAGAAGACACTTGCCCAAGGTGTCATGCAGTGGGACTGAACCCAGAACCATGTGGTTGGTAAACAAGCTACTTACCACACAGCCACTCCTGCGCCTATATGTTAAGTATTTTTTTTTAAATATTAACAAACAAGAGTTGAACCAATAAGTAACACTAATGTTTTTTAAGTGCAATTTGAGGGATGGAAATTAGTCAATTGACTAATTTCCAACCTATGTCTTGACTGGTACTCTGGTACTTTCTTTTATCAATCCTAGATGGATGAAAAGCAAAAATAAACTCAGCAAGATTTGAACTCAGAATGTACCCAGAACAAATGTGCCAAGGCATTTCGTTCAACATCCACGTCCTTATGTAGACATAAGACCATATATTCCATTTATTCAATTATATTAACCTCAATACTTGGTTGGTACTTTATTCTCAAACAGATCTTCTACTCCCAACTCAAAGATGTCAAGCATACAAAAGGAGGCCAGAAGAAACTCTACAAGGACTCCCTGAAAACGAATTTCAAAAAGTGTGACATCGACTTCACTAACTGGGAGGAAACGGCAAAAAACAGACCACTCTGGAAAACCACCATCCATGAGGGAACGGCAACTTTCAAGTCGAAAAGGTCTGCAGAGCTGGAGGAGAGAAGGCGACGATGGAAGGAGCGCCAACAACAACCACGTGCGACTCTCCCTTCCGGCACTAGATGTCCGCACTGCGACCGATCTTTTCAAGCAAGAATTGGTCTTATCGGTCACCTACGGACTCACCAGTAAATTTGCATGAAGACCATCATCCTCGACCTTGAGAGATTGCCATCATCATCACTTTATTCTATCAACTTTGCCAGAGGAAAAGCAAAGTTGATTATGGTGAAGTTTGAACTCAGAATCTTAACATATGTAACTAAGTACAGCGAGGAATTTTCTTGATGCTCTACTGATTCACCAGTCCATCTCAGTAATAATTGTTCTTTATAATAATACGGTTTCCTTAACTGAATATAAAATAAATAAAGATATTTTTTTCTCCTCTGTTTAATCTTGAAAAATCTCTTTTTACATTTACAATGTAAATTTTTAAAAAATAACTTATTCTATAAAAAAAAATAAAACATTAAGCAAAAATCGATATCCTTTCACATAAATGTTTGTTTTTTGCTGTTTATAATTCTACTGTTGTTGTTGATGATGTTATTATTATTATTATTATTATTATTATTATTATTATTATTATTATTATTGTTATTCTAGTGCAAACCCATCAAAGACTTTGCTTTTATGATTAAAAGATTTCTAATAATGAACTAGTATTGAGTTAAACTTCCCTTCTTTTCATCTGGTGTGAATTTTAATAGTGAAATATCAGGAAAAACATAAAAAGAAATTCTCTTCAAATTCAGTTTGGAGAATATGAACGTTGACTGGTGGCGATAGCTTAATTTCCAAAGTACTTGGCACAAAATGACAATCTCTCCCCAATCTTTCAAGTGTCTAGAAAAAGGTAAGATCAAGAGAAAGCAGCGCTGACACATTAACAATTCTTATAATCCCAGAATATTGTAATTGCTAGATTATTTGTGTGGTTGTGGTGGTGGTGGTGGAAGTGATGGTGGTGGCAATGGTTCCAGTGGTTGTGGGGGTGGTTGTGACGGTGACGGTGCTGGCAGTTAGAATTTTGGCAGCAGAAAGTTGCATTTAGAAGAACAAGGGAAAGAACAGATCAAGCCTTGTGATAAGGCAAATAGTTGCAGGGGGTGGTGGAGAGGAGAGGAGGGGGAGTAGTTTGAAATGAGGATTAGAGGGAGTAGTTATTAGTATGGTAGTAGAGTTAGTGATATCAACAGGAACATTAATAGCACTGGTGGGTTGCGATAATTATGGGTTTGATAAGAACGCTAATGGCAGTGCCTATGATGGAAGTTGTCTCTAAGTCAGAGTTGACAACAACAATAGTTCTGCTGTCAGTTGTAGTAGTAGTAGTAGTAGCAGTGGTGATGGTGATTTTGGTGGTTGGTGGTAGTAGTAATAAATTTACTAGTGGTGGTGGCGGCGGTTTTAGTAGTAGTGGTGGTGGTTTTTCGTAGTCGTAGTAGTAGTAGTAGTAGTAGTAGTAGTGGCGGTGGTGGTGGGTTTAGTAGTTGTAGTAGTAGTGGCGATGGTGATTTTGGTAGAAGTAGTAGTAGCAGTAGTAGTAGAAGTAGTAGTAGTAGTTGTAGTAGAAGTAGTAGTGGTTGTAGTAGTGGCAGTTGTGGTGGATTTAGTAGTTGTAATAGTAGTAGCGATGGTGATTTTGGTGGTAGTAGTAGTAGTAGTGGTAGCTGTGGGGATTTTGGTAGTAGTGGCGGTGGTGGTGGTGGTTTTAGTAGTAATGGCAGTGATAGTGGTTTTAGTGGTAGTAGTCGTGGTGGTGGTGGTTTTAGTAGTAGTAGTCATGTGGTGGTGGTGGTGGTGGTGGCAATAGTTGTTGTTGTTCATTATTTAGTTCCAGTGTTTTAGAATGGCAATAGTAATTGAGGTATGAGAAGATGGAGCCACTGTAGAATATCTCTATTTTAATGGATAATGAACCAAAGACATCGCGAAAGTAATGAGGATTCTAGTGAAAATTATGATTTAATTAAAAAGAGTGAGTATATTAGATATATATATGGCGTGTATGTATGTGAAAATAAATATATACACACACACAAATATATATATATATATATATAAATATATATATATATAATATATTATATAAAATATATATATATATATATATATATGGATATGGATGTGTGGTGTAGGTGTATATATATTTTGTCTTTAACTTGTTTCAATCATTGGACTGCAGCCATGCTGAGGAACCGACTTTGAGAGTTTTTGATTGAACAAATGAATGCCAGTACCTATTTTTCCTAAGTCACACACTTACTCTATCGATTTCACTTGCTGAACCACTAAGCAGCAGAGATGTAAACAAACCAACACCAGTTGTCAAGCAAAGTGAGGGCAGACACAAAGTAGAACACACACATCACATATATATATGCGTGTGTGTGTTTGTGTGTGTTTCTTTGTGTTTCTTTTTGTGTTCCTTTCTGTGGAAGAGCATAGGCTCGAAATGTTAAAAACTTTTTCTATTCCCGAGCATTATACTAATACATCTGTTTGTTTTCTACACTACCTGTCGTCGTCTTTTGTTTTTTTGTGAATTCTCCCTATATATATATGTGTGTGTGTATGTGTGCGTGTGTGTATGCATGCATACAGGACACTTCCATGTACCATATTCACTCAGAAGCCATTTGTTGACTCACGGCTATGACAAGAAGTGGCACATATTGAGGCTAAATGCAAAACCATATGGTTGTAAAGCAAGCTCTTAACCGTGTAACCATATGAAGCACTCAAATAGTATTCATCTAAATCCTGACTGCCTTTTTCATTTATTAACATGTAAAATCTGCACTCCACTATAAACAATCTATGCATATATTTAATATGTATGTGTGTATATGTATGTGTGTGTGGCACAAAATATCTAAATACCATGTAGATGAGATAAAAAAATAACAGTGTGTATTTGGTATACACACAGGAAATAATAGAAATTAGAAGGAAAAGTCATTTACATTTTGAGCATAAACTCTTCTTCTAAAAGAATAGACAAGGAAAGCAAAAACTGTGTATGTGCATATACATATATATATATATATAGAGAGAGAGAGAGAGAGAGAGAGAGAGAGAGAGGGAGAGAGGAGAGGGAGAGAGAGAGAGAAAGAGAGAGAGATTAATAGATAAATAGATGTTATGCATATTGTTATCCATACACACACATACATACACAGCAATTATAGGGTGAAAGACAAATTAACCATTCAAAAATACACAAAGACTAACTTCACTTAAGCATTTCTTGTTTGATGTCAAAATTTTCATTGCACCAAGTACAACCTGGTCACTGATGTGGTTCAAATGCTTCTGGTTTGTGGCAAGGGTGGTGTTGGTTTGTATGTATTGGTTTCATGATAATAAGCATTTCCATCTAAACATTTCAGTCACTGGGGCTGGGTGGTCGTAGTTGGTCCAGTTAACAGAGCATGAGCATTCAATAAAAACAACTGACCTATATAAGATGAAAGAACTTATAAATTCTGATACCTAAATATTTATAACCTTGAAATCAGTCTCTGCACAAACCAGATGCAGTGGAATTGTTCTACTTTCAGCATGTGGTCTCAGATCAAATCGCTTTTCTAACAAGTACACCTCCTATACCTATATATATATATATATATATATATACATATGTGTGTGTGTGTGTATATATGTGTGTATATATATATTTATATATATATGTATATATATATGTATATATATATATATATGTATATATATACCTTATGTATATATATATATCGAATGAATATATATATATATTCATTCTATTATTGGTTTCAGTCAAAGGTTGTGTCTATGCTTGGGAACCACTGTTAGCACCGCTTTTAGTCGAGCAAATCGACCCCAGGACTTATTCTTTGTAAGCCTAGTACATATTCTATTAGTCTCTTTTGCCGAACCATTAAGTTACAGGAATGTAAACACACCAGCATGTTGGGAGGGGGGACAAATACAGGCACACAAACATATGCACACACATACATATATATATACATATATATGATGGGCTTCTTTCAGTTTCTGTCTACCAAATCCACTCACAAGGCTTTGATCGGCCCGAGGCTATAGTAGAAGACACTTGCCCAAGGTGCCATGCAGTGGGACTGAACCTGGAACCATGTGGTTCATAAGCAAACTACTCACCACACAGCCACTCCTATGCCTATACATATATTATATATATATATATATATATATATATAAGAGTATTTATTCAAGTATTGAATCAAGTATAAGAATTGGTTGTAATTCTGGCATTTTGTATAAATGTGAGAATGTGAGAATTGCAATATTTCCTCATCACCTGCAATAATGGTTGTGATCAATATTGTAACTATGGCGACAAAAGAGATAATGGTTACTACACCTATAATACTTATTCTTACAATTTCAGAGGTGATTATTAGATATTTCCAGTGTTACATTAAGTGCCCATAATTCTAGAGAAGCTAAAATCACGATAAATAATATTGGTTTTTTAACTTCAGATGCAGTGATAAGTTTCATTCAGGACAGAGTGCACTCAACCAATTCTCCCTCAATATATTACTGGTACATATCTATTTTTGTTTTATTTATTGATGATAACAACTCCAACCAGCCACTGCAATAATAATTGATAATAACAATGATTTCATTTATTTGCCAACAAGGTGAAGGATGGGCGGGATAATACAAAGACAACACAAAGTGTTGGAGTTTACATATAATGAAATGATAAAATGAATAAATTAGCAAAAATAGGCGTAGGAGTGGCTGTGTGGTGAGTAGCTTGCTTATGAACCACATGGTTTTGGGTTCAGTCCCACTGCGTGGCACCTTGGGCAAGTGTTTTTACTATAGCCTTGGGTCGACCAAAGCCTTGTGAATGGATTTGGTAGACAGAAACTGAAAGAAGCCCATCATATATATGCATATATATATATATGTGTGTGTGTGTGTGTGTTTGTATGTTTGTTTGTCTGTGTTTGTCCCCCCAACATCACTTGACAACCGATGCTCGTGTATTTACATCCCCGTAACTTAGCAAAAGGGACCATTAGAATAAGCCTTGGGGTCGATTTGCTTGACTAAAGGCAGTGCTCCAGCATGGCTGCAGTTAAAATGACTGAAACAAGTAAAAGAGTAAAAAGAAAAAAAAGATTAATTATACACAGCATACAATAAAAAGGAAAGGAAATATACATAATACACAAAGGTTAAAAAAAGTGGGGTGGTTGAAAGAGATATAGTCCTTCTCATACAAGATGAGCTCTAGGGATAATCAAAGAACCCTACTGTCCATGATATCCTTGAACACTAAGGGCAAGTGACCTCTCCAATTCCCTTTCTCTGACTCCTCTCTTGCAATTTTCGTAACTTTCACCTACCTTTCAATAAATTAATTTGAGAACATCACTTCCCTCTCAACCCTAAATCTCCTTACCAACTGATAATTCATACCAATTCATATCTGTGGATTTAACTCCCTGGCTTCTTGTTTACTAAACTTTAAAATCTTCTTCAGGGAGTTTTTGTTTTTTAATTGTAAGGATAATGTACATATCTGAGACTCTGCTATATGGGCTGTGTGTATACACAAAAACACACACACATACACAAGAACACACTAGTATTATGCACTGCTTCTGTGTGGCAAATTATGTGGTATTTGGCAAGGGTGTTACACGGTAGAATTGAACTTGGAGCTCCATGTTTAGGAAGCAAATTTATTAGCTACACAGCTATTTCTGTATGTATACACACACACACATACAGCATGTGTGTATGTGCACATGTATGTATGTATATATATATATATATATATATATGTATATATATATACACACACACTACATACGTACATGTATGTATGTATGTATGTATGTATGTATGTATATATATACATATATATATATATATGTATAAATATACACACACACACACTACATACGTACATGTACGTATGTATGTATGTATGTATGTATGTTGATAGTTTCCATGTCATTTCAAGAGGAAAATTACATATTCTTGAAAGTTTCAACTATTTGCCATTATTTTACTTTTGCATTGCTTTTGTGTGCATGCACGTGTGTGTGTGTGTGTGTGTGTGTGTGTGTGTGGTGTGTGTGTTTGTGTTTATTTCTCTGCTAAATGGAATAAATTTATGACTATTTTGTTTTCTTTGTATCTCCCAATATTATTTTAAGTTCTTTTTTTTCACCAAGACCCAATAAATATAAATGAGCGTGTATGCGTGTATATATTCATACATATGGATATATATTTATGCATACGTGTATGCTTTCCTGCCGAGGTTCCAATTTATTGAAGCTATTTTATTTCAGAAAGGTAAGAGAATTCCAGACACATTGTCTGAGAAAATTCCCATCATTCTAATCAGAATGTGTTTTTTAATGATGATGTGAGAAAAAAAGTTTGTGCATAGTTTTATGGTTGTAAGTGTAATTTCGTGCATATGAATGTGTGCAGCTGCACGTGCATATGCATACATGCATATCTGTATGTGTATATGTATGTTTGGAATTAAGTATTTTCTACTTTTGTGTTTTTGTATCTCTGTGTGTGTGTGTGTAGAGAGAGAGAGAGAGTTGTATATATATATATTTGTTTGTTTTGCATAGATTGTATACTTTTCATACAATCATAATAAAACCACATTATGTTGTGGTTTTATTAAATGGTGGTGGCCATATTGTAATTAGACTTCCAGTTTGTGGGGAAAATATTAGAAAAATAATATGAAATATGAAACATCTCAAACTAAATACAACAAAAGGTTATTTTGAATACTTATAGTTTAATGGCCGTGAGTTGAAACTGCTTGGATTTTGATCAAGTTGTCAGAAGCTAGAACCAATCTGCCCCCATAGAACATCGCCTGTTTCCCATTTCTTATTGTTTCACTTTTAGCAGAAACTAGCAGTATCGCCCGGCGTTGCTCGAGTTTGTAAGGGAAATAACTATAAAGCATTTTTAGAGAGTTATAGCCAAAAAATAGCAAAAAAATGGGAAAAAAATGATGGTAAATTTTTTTTTGAGAGTTAAAAAGGTCGAGTTGCGTCCCCTAGACCATCTGTGGTTTGTGTTTCTGATTGTCGACCCCATGTCGAATTTATCGATCTTTTTCAGAACTGGGGGAACTTTTCAAAATTTTCACTGCGTTAGTTTTGAATTATGACATTGGGCTATGTGTGTGTCAAGTTTCATCGAAATCGGTTGAAAGCTGTGGTCAGGGTGAGGGTACAACCTAACAGACACACAGACACGCACACAGACAAACTGCCGTTTATATAGAGAGAGATGTTAACACACCAGGTGAAATGCTTAGCTGTATTTCGTCTGTTGTTACGTTCTGAGTTCAAATTTCGCTGAGGTCGACTTTACCTTTCATCCTTTCGGGTTCGATTAAATAAGTACCAGTTACACACTAAGGTTGATATAATCAACTTAATCTGTTTGTCTGTCCTTGTTTGTCCTCTCTGTGTTTAGCCCCTTGTGGGTAGTAAAGAAATAGGTATTTCGTCTGCTGTTATGTTCTGAGTTCAAATTCCGGCGAGTTCGACTTTACCTTTCATCCTTTCAGGGGTCGATTAAATAAGTACCAGTTATGCACTAGGGTCGATGTAATCAACTTAATCCGTTTGTCTGTCCTTGTTTGTCCTCTCTGTGTTTAGCCCCTTGTGGGTAGTGAAGAAATAGGTATTTCGTCTGCTGTTATGTTCTGAGTTCAAATTCCGGTGAGGTCGACTTTACCTTTCATCCTTTCGGGTTCGATTAAATAAGTACCAGTTACACACTGGGGGCAATGCAATCGGCTTAATCCCTTTATTTGTCCCCACTGTGTTTAGCCCCTTGTGGGCAATAAAGAAATAAATATTTGTATAAGGTATTTATGTTTAGTACAGAAATCCCTCGTCTATCATGGGTGTTATGTTCCAAAGCCCCCCTGTGATAGGTGAAAATCTGCAAAGTAGAAACAGTACATTACTGTATATTTTTTATTATCATTTTTATAATTTATATATATTTTAATATAAATGCAAAACAACACCATGGAGGAATCAATGTAAGCTTAAATAATATACTGTGATAGGTGAGCCATGGTAGGTGAACCGCTAAATGGTGAGGGATTACTATATTTATACTCTTTACTCTTTTACTTGTTTCAGTCATTTGACTGCGGCCATGCTGGAGCACCACCTTTAGTTGAGCAAATCGACCCCGGGACTTATTCTTTGTAAGCCCAGTACTTATTCTATCGGTCTCTTTTGCCGAACCGCTAAGTGACGGGGACGTAAACACACCAGCATCGGTTGTCAAGCAATGCTTGGGGGGACAAACACAGACACACAAACACACACACATACATATACATATACATATATATACATATATACGACAGGCCTCTTTCAGTTTCTGTCTACCAAATCCACTCACAAGGCATTGGTCGGCCCGGGCAAGTGTTTTCTATAGCAGAAGACACTTTCCCAAGATGCCACGCAGTGGGACTGAACCCGGAACCATGTAGTTGGTTAGCAAGCTACTTACCACACAGCCACTCCTACGCCTATGTTTATATCATATTTATATTTGATATTTATAGTTGGCCAAATCATTAGCAAAATGTTTAGTAGCATTTTGCCCATCTTTACATTCTGAGTTCAAATTCCACCAAGGTTGACTTTGCTTTCCATCCTTCTGGGATTGATTAAAAAAAAAAACATATCAGTAAAGCACTGTGGTCAGTGTAATTGACTCCTCCACTCCTCCAAAATTGCTGGCCTTGTGCCAAAATTCGAAACCAATATTTATAGACAAGTAAGGCGGCAAGCTTAGCAGAATTTTTTCTGTTTTTACATTCTGATATCAAATTTTGCCACGGTCAACTTTACCTTTTATCACTGCCTATATATTAACATTTCTTGATACCTAAATTAAAATTCTTCCCTTATAATTTTTGTATGTTTCTTCATGATAATTATTATAAAACTAAGCCACACCAGTCGTTTTTACCAGACTATTCTTTTATTCTTTTACTTGTTTCAGTCATTTGACTGCAGCCATGCTGGAGCACCGCCTTTAGTTGAGCAAATTGACCCCAGAGCTTATTCTTTGTAAGCCTAGTACTTATTCTATCGGTCTCTTTTTGCTGAACCTCTTAGTTACGGGGACGTAAACACACTGGGATCAGTTGTCAAGTGATGTTGGTGGGGACAAACACAGACACAGAAACATAGACACACACACACACATATATATATATATATATATATAAATATATATATATTATATATATATATATATATATATATAATATATATATATATATATATATATATATAATATATATATATATACACATATATATGAATGGCTTCTCTCAGTTTCCGTCTACTAAATCCACTCACAAGTCTTTGGTCGGTACAAGGCTATAGTAGAAGACACTTGCCCAAGATGACATGCAGTGGGACTGAACCCGGAACCATGTGGTTGGTAAGCAATCTATTTGCAACACAGCCACTCCTGCGCCGCTTACCACACAGCCACTCCTGCTTCATTTACCCCACAGCCACTCCAGCTAACACTAATTTATTAGTAACTTACATATACGTTTCATTAAAATAAGTGAAGTGACACAAAAAAATCACACTTTTATTTAAATTCCTTCTGTTCTTTCAATTTATCTTCTGTAATGAAGAAAAAGAAAGTAACTGCAATTATATCATAATAGAAATTCTCATTATTTACCAAATTGTTAGAATATTAAGACAGTCATGTTGCGATGTCTTTCTAAAGTGTTTATGAGGAATTGAAACGATTGCAAAATGACTTTTTTGCTCCAAGGAATTGTAACTAGATTTTGATCTTTTTAGGTGAGAGGTTATGTTACATCATTCACAGAACAGTATTAAATACATAAAGGCACGTGGCTTAGTGGTTAGGGTATTTGGCTTGCAATCATAGGGTTGTGCACTCGATTCCCGGTGGTGCATTGTGTCCTTAAGCAAGACATTTTATTTCAAGTTATTCAAGTCCATGCAACTGGCAAAAATTAGTAGTAGCTGTATTTCAAGAGTCCAGCCTTGTCACACTTTGTGTCACACTGAATCTCCCTGAGAAGTATGTGAAGGGATATGTGTGTCTGTGGAGTGCTCCGCCACCTGCATGTTAATCTCACCAGCAAGCTGTTCCATTGGTCGGATCAACTGGAACCCTCGTCATCGTAAGCAACAGAGTGCCAGTATCAAATATATTACTGGTACTTATTTAGCAATCTCCAAACAGAGGAAAGGCTAATTTGATATTAGCAAGATTTGATTAATTGTACAGAATGAAAAACTCAAGACGTTTTCTGATTACTTTTTATCATCTGTTGCTACTATAATCCAAGAATATATATAAAAAAATTTTGAAAATCCTCAAACAAACTGAGAAAGTTTTTTTTGGAAAATGTACAATTCTGCCACTTCTAGTCTTTTTCACTTGGGTAGGTGATTTCAAAATTGACTTTTGAGTGTTTCCATTAACATTAGATTTGCTGCTTTGAATATCACTTTGTTTCAGATTATGTCGATATGTATTACTTGCATCTTCATTTCCATGACATAAATATTGGTCGAGATAAGCTTTTTTTTACTCTGTCTAATCTGATAATCTCTTTTTTACCATGCATATCCAAAGTCATAGTTTGTTTCTCTCTCTCTATGTGTGTGTGTGTGGAGTATTATGCTACACTACAATCAGAACCTTCCCTGTGCTGGATCTTGAGCCTACAGTGGACCACGGACTGCATACTGAAGTATACTCTTGTGTGATTTTATGAATATGTTGGGTGTATTTGGTCTATATTTGTGGATGTATGCATAAATGGAAGGACAAATTTGTATATGATTTTGTTAGTATGAGTGTCCGTACACACTGTTATTACACAGGCATGCTATCCTCAGCTCTACCTTGGTGCTTTTGTTATCAAAATATTGGATCCTGAAAATAATTTTATATATATATATAATCTCATCTTCTGCCACCTTGTCTCTATCTCTCTGTCCTCTTCTCCTCTTCTCTCACAATCTATCGACACATTCTTCTCTTCACTCCTCAGGGGAGATAAAGAGGAAGAGATGTCCTTCATCTGTTGTAGCATCACAATAAATCATTTCTTTTTGAATCACAATTATTTTCAGTTACATAAGAGGTCCTAGAAAATGAATTAAAACTGAATTAAAGTGCCAGGAATTTTCATGATTAATTTTTCACTCAGGGGGAATATTAAAATTTTTAATTTATAAACTGACTGGTATCATCTCAATGACCATTTTTTAAAAATTTTGTGTTTCGTTGCCTGATAATTATTGGTTGTTCATAGCTAATTAGTTCTTGTCTTTTAGCCCCAAGAAAGCCTTGATTAAGCAAATCTATGGCAGTTCCATCTTTTATTCCAGTAGTGTTTTTAAGATTACATTATCCAATGTATCATATATTAATGACATCAAGATCTGATCTGTGTGATCTTGTGACAGTTTTAACTGCTATATCTACCAAATTGACAGACCACATAGAGGCTTTTGCCATAAACATATTTTACTCTAATATTTATTTCTTTATTGCCCACAGGGGAGCTAAACATAGAGGGGACAAACAAGGACAGACAAAGGGATTAAGTCGATTACATCGACCCCAGTGCATAATTGGTACTTATTTAATCGACCCCAAAAGGATGAAAGGCAAAGTTGACCTCAGCAGAATTTGAACTCAGATCGTAAAGACAGACGAAATAGCTATTTCATTACTAGCCACAAGGGGCTAAACACAGAGAGGACAAACAAGGACAGACAAATGGATTAAGTGGATTATATCGACCCCAGTGCGTAACTGGTACTTATTTAATCGACCCCCAAAAGGATGAAATGCAAAGTCAACCTCGGTGGAATTTGAACTCAGAACGTAGCTGCAGACAAAATACAGCTATGCATTTCAACCGGCATGTTAACGTTTCTGCCAGCTCACCACCTTCACACAGTTTCTGTCTACCAAATTCACTCACGAGGCCTTGCTTGGCTTAGTGGCTATGGCTACGGTAGTAGACATTTGTCCAAGGTGCCACACAATGAGAATGGACCTGAAGCCAAATGGTTGCAAAGCAATCTTCTTAATCATTCAGCCAAGCTTGTGCCTACATATTCAATTAAGTTACTGTTTTAGAACTTGAATTGTTAACTTGTTACAAATTGCAATTTTATTATGTGTTTGTTTTATAATTTTATTTTTACATCAGATGACAGAGTAAATCTCTAGTACTGGTATGATAAAAACCAGTCAAAATTCTGATAAAATTGTGAACTTAATTGAAAAATGTGTTATATTTGTGTCTCATAATTTTGCTATAAACTGAATAAATTGAAAAATATCATGAATTAATAGTTAATTCCAACAATAACCACATTTTCGAATTTAATAACTAAATTGTTGGAAAATTAATTTTTTAGTAATATCAAACTTTTAATCTATTTTTAATAAAATTGAACTATATTAGTCTAGGAGACTAATAGTAAATGTCTGCTGAGATTATGATTTGTTCAATAAAGATAAGCTAATATTTTATATTGATGTGTGTTGGGATGAAAGGGAATTTCAGTTTTTAAGACATACTAATAGTTTTCTTGATAAGAATCTGTATTTTAGACATGAATTGAATGCTTTTAGGGACTTTGTTTTCTTCTTAAACATTGGGACTATGAAATCGTTTACTAATCAGTGTCAAAGCTACCATAGCAAGATCAGGGTACTCTTTCATCTATCATAAATGATTTTTTTAGTATTCCACAGCCTTTAAAAAGGCAGATACATTGGATAATGTAGTCACAGGTGAAAAGAAATATTCTAGAAAAGAATTGGATTGTAATGAATGGAGTACCTAGTTTACTATGACTGGTAGCAATGTGGTAAAAAGTTTGCTTCACAACCACATGGTTCTGGGTTCAGTCCTGTGTGGTACCTTGGGTAAATATCTTCTAATATAGCCTCGGGCTGACAAAATCGCTGTGAGGGGATTTGATATCCAAAAACTAAAAGAAGCCCATAATACATGTATGTATGTATGTATGTATGTATGTATGTATGTATGTATGTATGTATGTATGTATGTATGTATGTATGTATGTATGTATGTATGTATGTATGTATGTATGTATGTACGTACGTACGTACGTACGTATGTATGTATGTATGTATCTGTGTGTAGGTGTGTCTGTTTGTCTCCCCACCACTACTTGACAATTGGTGTTGGTGTGTTTACACCTCCATAACATAGCGGTTCAGCAAAAGTGAATGATAGAGTAGGTACTAGGCTTAAAAAATACATCCTGTAGTCGCTTTGTTGACTAAAATATACAAACCTATAAGATACAAACCAGCTAAGTCACTAATTTCAGCAGAAACATTTGGCCCCATGCTAATTATAAGGGCTTCATCACTCTGCATTATCCTCTCTGTACTACAGTCAAAGACTAACATTTCACTGATAATTCTGTCATACAAGCAGTTATGTGTCACAGCACTTGAGGTTATTAAATCGGTGGTTGTCTTGGTTAGAAATTGTTCGATATTAGAACTGGTTTAGCAGGAAATTGGTTAACAGATTTTTCCAGATACTTAGTCAAACAAGTAGTAACATATAAAATTTTGTACTCTAATTACCAAACTTTATGCTCACACACACACACACACACACATACATGCATATGTGTGTATGTATGTATATATATATATAGATATATATATATATAAATTAGAAAAAAAACACCTTTCATCAATTCAATAATGAAAAACTAGATTATAACATTTAGAAAAAATACATCTTGTAGAAAGATTAAATATAATATAAAACATATAACAATGATTAAGTAATGTGCAAAATAATAAATAAAACATATATATTTGGTAGAATAACGACACGTGTTTCATGGCTATATTTAAGACAGGATAATAGTAATAATAATAGTAAAATCACTTCAATATAAATATCATCACTCTTCAGGTTAAAGATAAAAACAAATAAAATAATTATTTAGCTAAATTAGTACATATACGTAAATCTCTTAACCTATTTCCCTGTAAGTTTGGAATAATATTCCCTCATATTATTATTATTATATAGATATATATATATGTCTATACATATATACACAATGTATATCATATATATATACATACATGCACTCTAAATACATCATATATATAGTATATGATACACACATCTATTTGTATATAATTATGTATGTATAGGCATGTTACCATGTATATAGGCACCAGTGTAGGAAAGCATGTAAGTGGTGAAATATATAAACAAATGGCATGAGAAATATAAATATGGATATATTTACAGAGAATAGATTAAGAGATTCAAATGAAGTCAGTAAAGCATAAACAGATTAAAGATAAACAAAACTTACAGCAATCCATTTTATAAGGAAAACATTTATTAAATATATTTGTGTGTGTATCTCTGTGCATAATTTACCTGGATATTATATATATATATATATATATATATATACACACATACATATATATACATGTATATATATATATATATATATATACATACACATGCATACATATATATATATATGTATATATTAATATATATATACATACATATAAATATATATATATATATATATATATATATATATATATATATATATGTATATGTATGTATATAAGAACGTTGGTTGCCAAGGCAAAACTCTACTTCAAGCCTTCTAGTGGCATGAGAAATGCAAGATAGAACCCCAACTAAGATGCAGCGATGTGGTTAAATACAATTCGGAGACTGGTCATCAATGCTCACAGCAGGAGCACTGTGGTTGGGAACAGAAAACTGTGGAGGAAATCAATTCAATTTGGATACTATGACTCAAGGCATTTCACATGAACAGTCATCATCAACTATGAACAGTTTGCCTGTGGTGATGATACACAGGCATACATATATATACATACATGTGTGTGTATTACATGTATATCTCACAAATATATATATATATACATATATTTATACACACACGCACATGGATATGTACTCTCACATACACATATAAATTCCTATTATGCTTGCATCTCAATTTTGAGTATTGTCATTGCTTGTTATTTCTCTTCAATGAGAGCAACACATATGTGGCTTTTCAATCTTGCTAGGATCGTACATTTTTTCTACAAATATGACAATGATGGACACCTCTTGCAGTTGGTGTACAGTGAGCTTACAGCACATGCTGACAGGTGCTTGCTTTTCATCATGGAATCTTTCATTGACTGCTTTGCTTTTTCCAATTATAGACATCCATAGAATTTAAAACATAAAAAAGGTGTTAAAAATCATGTGATTCCTCTACCTGATGCTTTTAAAACTGAGGAAAAGAAAGCAAAGACCTTGCATGGGTTCACTTCCACTCTCTAAACCAGTGGTTTTCAACCAGGGTTCCGCGGAACCTTAGGGTTCCGCCAGTACAGTCTAGGGGTTCCGCAAGAAGTTACAAAACTGCTAAAATCGGCATTAAGTTTTAATTCTCCTGTGCAGATATGTGTGCATAAGACTATTAGATTATTGCACAGGGGCTCCTCGAGCCAGTGGAATGTTTCCTTGGGGTTCCGCTCCAGCAAAAACTTTGAAAAGCACTGCTCTAAACAATGCATGCATTTGCCCCATCATTAGATGCTTCAAAGTTGTAGGTTTTACATCAGAGTTTTCCATTTGCAAGTGAGATGTCTAAACAAAGACTAAGAATTTTCATTCTTAGTTGTTGAATGGTCATTGGCTCTCCCAAGTTCATCCACTCTTTGGCATGTTTCGTATTTTGTCCAGCAGGATGTCCAATAAAAGCCACTCACCTTAGCAAGCAGGCTCAGCATGTTTGCTGGTTTTATCACCAAATGTTACAAGTTAAAACACCCATGCTGGTCACACCTCTAAAGCACCACTGGAGTTTAGTACCAGGTAAAAAGCACCCAGTACGTTCTGTGAAGTAGCTGGTGTTAGTAAGGGCATCAAGCCACAGAAACCAAACCAAAATAGGGAAACTCTCTGGCTTTCCAGCCCCTGTCAAACTGTCCAAACCATGCGAACATAGGGAATGCACATTAAATGTCTAACCAGATCTAACCTCCCAATTCTTTTATCTTGCTTACTCTCTCCATATTTTCTCTTAAATTCGCTCTCTCTCTCCCCTACCTGCTCACCTTCTAAATTCTCTTCTTTCAAGGACTACTTCCTTTCCAAATAAATACTAATAGCTCTCTGACATTCCCTATCATCCTCCACTGTGTCCAAGCTCTCTTGGACATCATCATCATCATCATCGTTTAACGTCAGTTTTCTGTGCTAGCATGGGTTGGACAGTTCGACTGGGGTCTGGGAAGCCAGGAGCCTGCCCCAAGCTCCTCAGTCTGATCTGGCAGTGTTTCTACAGCTGGATGCCCTTCCTAATGCCAACCATTCCGTGAGTGTAGTGAGTGCTTTTTACGTGCCACCGACACAGGGGCCAGAGGAGGCTGGCAAACGGCCATGATCGGTTGGTGCTTTTTACATGTCACCAACACGGTCGCCAGTCAGGCAGCACTGGCATCAGCCACATTCAGACGGTGCATTTTACGTGGCACTGGCACTGGTGTCATAACTACGATTTCCATTTGATTTTTATTTTGATGTTGGTGTTGACGTACTTGACTCCATGACAAAGAAAAACAAAGTTTCTTTCTTCCAAAAGAAAGGCTTTCTTTGAATCCGCAAAACTTTCCTCGTATCACCATAAAAACTTAAGAAACTTTATCATTTATCATTATATGCAATTTTTGCTGACACAGATCAACACCAGACTCCTGAGGTTCTGTTCTTTTATTTCACATGTGTGTGTGTGTGTGCGTGCATGCACATGCATCTATAATTACACATAGCATGCATGCACACATGGAAACATGTGGGCATTGAAGCATATGTACAATAATAATGACAAAATCTAGAAACATCCTGCTGTTTGATTCACTCAGAATCTCTATGTATTAATTTCCTTCAACCACTTTCTATGTTAACTTATAAAATGGTTCTGGATACATTTTCTGTTAGGAGTTTATTAGCTTATCTAATTTGAGCAAAAATGAATAATGAAAACATATATTGATTCCATTATTTGTTTGCTTTTGTTTGTTGCTGTTGTTATTGTCCTTATAGCATTATTGACTGATAGTTTAATATCTCAAGCCCTCACACGTAGAATGTTCTTTCACTTGATCAGGTATTTTATTAGAACAAATTTCCATGTTGTATTATTGTTTGTTGTTAAGTAATGTAAAAGTGAAGAAACTAGCCTCAGAACCTGTCCTCTGTTGTCCCTGGGCTATAGCTCTGTTATTTCAGAAGTAGTGTTGGTGAAGTATTATTGTTTGCTTATGACATTAGCAATCCCACTCTCTTTCTCTCACACACACATGCATTCTCTCTCTCTCTCTCTCTCTCTCCTTCACAAGCATGTGCACACACAATGTAGGAAAGAAAATAAATGTTACCTTATTAGGTGTAATCTTGTGGAAATATTTATTTTCCACAGCTAAATGAATATATCAATTCTACAAGTGTCGACTTGTTTGCTACCCATTCAATACATTTCGCAAAAGGAACTCTCTTTTACTTGTTTCAGTCATTTGACTGCGGCCATGCTGGGGCACCGCCTTTAGTCGAGCAACTCGACCCTGGGACTTATTCTTTGTAAGCCCAGTACTTATTCTATTGGTCTCTGTTGCCGAACTGCTAAGTAATGGGGACATAAACACACCAGCAACGGTTGTCAAGCAATGCTAGGGGGCAAACACAGGCACACAAACATACGCGCACACACACCTATATATATACATATATACTACGGGCTTCTTTCAGTTTCCATCTACCAAATCCACTCACAAGGCTTTGGTCAGCCTGAGGCTATAGTAGAAGACACTTGCCCAAAGTGCCACGCAGTGGGACTGAACCTGGAACCATGTGGCTGGTAAGCAAGCTACTTACCACACAGCCACTCCTAGGCCTATAGGGAAACTTCAATAAGTGAATGAGTTAATGTTTTATTTTATTTTTTTTTTTGTTTTATTTAACATATTGAATGAAATGATGATTGGAAGAGCCTATGTTTGTTAAGCCATTATATAAATTATGTTGTCTTTGTGTACAATTCATGTATTGTCATTTCATAATGTATTTTCTGTTTAATTACTTTGATTATTATTTATATTATTTCCTTGTCCTATGACTTTATTTCCTTTCATTAAAAAAATTGTGGTGGTTACAGGATGACCTGGGGCTAAACAATATAGCAGGATCAACAATGAAATTACACATCAGTTGTCAGATAACTCAGAAATTCATCATTGAATTATTTCCTCTCTTTTTTTTTTTTTTTTTAATTTCTATGAGAAAATTAACTGATCAAACAAATCATTCTAACGACATTTCTGTCATGATTATGGTCATGTTAATAAATATTTATGACAAAGATGTATGGTCAGCAATTTTAAAATAAACAGATTTTTTTGTTCAGAGAAACTTTGCCTCCACTGTGTAAATCATTTTATTATAACTCCGTTATATAGAAAACAAAATTGAGCTAAGGGAAATAACTCAAATATGGCCATGGCAAATATTGAGAATGAATAAGTGTTAATGCATGTACAGAATGACATATGGAAGAATATTTTGTGAGTTTGAGAAGAAAACATTATCGGCATTTCTTTCTAACTAAAATATAAAATGGGTGATAAGTCCAGTAAATTAAGAAAGGGTGTGTGTATGTATGTATGTATGTATGTGTGAGTGTGTGTGTTTGATGGTTGCATAGATAGAATCAGTGTTATCAATATATATTGTTGTAGAATGAAATATTTATGTTCCAGTGATCAGATGAGCTAGATTTCTTTATTTGCAGTGGTTTGTGTATATACAGTTATACTACGTAATGCTGGCCAGACATATTATTACAAACACGTATGCATAATTTCTTCCATACTGAAATTAATACAACATGAAGAAGATTGTGAAATGGCTGTAACCCTATGGAAGTCCATGTAGTTAAATGAATATATGCTTACTTCCCATACCTCTTGACTTCATGGTTTTATATATATATAGAAAGAACTTTTTGTGATAATACATTGTAACTTCAAGTTTCAAGCTCAGTTTTGCCAAGCAGTCATCAAACACAACTAAGCCACTTCTAGAACATTTGTGATATATAGAGCATTATTATAAAGAAACTTCTGGTGTTGCAGTTTGGGCAAAAAAAAAAAGATAAATAAGTAAATAGTTGTCAGGATCATAATTCATATATAAATATACTTGGTGGTTATTTTTTTCTTTTTGCATGCTAAGACATAGCATAGTTGAAGAACTTCAAAAAAGATATGTGACTGACTTAAAAAAGACATGATTAGGGAAAAGCATAAAAATTCTTCTATATGGAACATGATTATGGGAATTCAAAAAAGTCAAAAATATAATATGCCTCTAAAAATCCCAGTATGTTTGACTTCTTAGATTCTTCATTCAGCAGGAATCTTCCTTAGCAAAAGATTTAATCAAAATAGAACCCCAGTTGTAAGCACTCCACTCATTTCTTAATCCCATAAGAATATTTATTTATGAAAGTTTGTGATACACAGACACACACACACACACATGCTTTCATTAATTATACACTCTTGCTCTTGTTAGATAGAACAAGTGACTTGCATTTACTCTGATGCTTTTCCATGGTGACACCCTCCCTATCACTTTGCCAAAAAATTGTGTCGCAAAAACTAGGATTCAATTTTAGAACCAATGAAAGCGTTTTATTCAATATTACATACCTATTACACATGTGCCTGTATTTATAATTAAATGTGTGTTTGTGTGATTTTAATTTAACATGTGATTCTGATATGTGTTTCTACTTGAATGTGTATGCTTTTATAATTCAATATGAGAATGTTTCTAACTAAGTATATTTATTAATGAATATGTATATCTATTTCTAAAAGGATATGTGTAAGTGAATAGCTATCTGAATTTATATCTGAATATATGTTTGTGTATGTGTTTATAACTAAATATTTGTATGTGTTTACAACTGAATATGTGTAAGCACTTATAATTGAATATATGACTACATCTGTAAGTGAAGTTGTATGTATATGTGTGTATGTGTTTAATTTACCATATGAGCATAGTTTTATTTGATTATTCTTGTGTTTGTAAATGAATGTGTGTATATAACTAAATGTGCATGAGCTTACAGTTCAGTGTGTATCTCTTCAGAGTTGACTGTGTGTGTCTCTGTTTCTAATTAAACGTACATATATACAGGGTGTTACCTCCAGCATAAATATTGTAATTAATGTGTAATAGCTGTTTGTATGCAAACATGACATGCATACATACAAACGTATATATATATATATATATATATGCATATATATGTATGCATATATATGCATGTATATATGTGTATATATATATTGATATGTGTTCTGTATATATGTATAATTTATATAGATATATATGTATATATGTATGTATATATGTATGTATAATATATATATTATATATATATATATATATATGTATGGCATATATATGTATATATATATAGATATATGTATGTATATATGTGTATGTATATATATATATATATATATATGTGTATATATGTGTCTGTATATATGTAAAAGTATATATATATGTTATATGTATGTATATATGTATATATATATATGTTTATATGTATATATGTATATGTATATATATGTGTATATGTATATATGTATATATATGTGTATATATATTATTATATATATATATATATGTGTATATGTATATATATGTGTATATATATATATGTGTGTGTGTGTGTGTGTGTATATGGTATGTGTGTGTTTTGTATGATAGTGAATCAAGGTTCGTTCGGGCATGAATGTGATGTGCTTTATGCGTGCATGTATATGAACATGCCTTACAGTTACGAGTCTATTTGAATAGGACTGTGTTTGTGTGTAAAATAAGTTGTATGCTTTTTACCTGGTTTTGTGAATAAGTTTTTTTATCTTTCAACATGTGTGCAAATGTGTGCATGTTTTTGTGTGTGTTGTGTGACTGATTTACATAGCAGAAAAGAGAAAAGCTGTAGTTAATGTGGCTATGTACTATATCTTCGGTGAGATAGGAAAAAAATATATATATTTACACATCTGTGTACTGTGTTTTGTGTGTTTGCGAGCAAGACGGTGTGTTTAGTCATTAGCGAATCAGTGAACATACCTGATTATTTCAAATAATGTGTTCGTGAGAGAGAGAGAGAGAGAGAGGTGAACATGTTTAGGTATGTGAGGACGGTGTTTTTTATTTGTCTTTTTTTAATGTATTTTTCTGTTTGAGAGAGTATGGATTGTATGTGTGGGTGAGAGAGAGAGAGAGAGAGTGTGTGTGGTGTGTGTGTGTAAGAGAGAAAGAGAGACCATTTGTGTAAAGTGTACATGCATGTATGTGTGAGGGAAGAGACAGAGGGAGAGTGTCTGTAAGAGAGGGAAAGAAAATGAATGTGTGTGTGTGTGTATGTGTGTGTGTGTGTGGGTGTGTGTGTACATGTAAAGTATTCAATAAAGAAGATATCGATGTGAAAGTTTGGTTGGTTGCCTAAATTATCTCCCAATCTCAGCTGTATTTAAGTCACCAGACAAAACAATAACACACACACATACACACAAATGCATGCACTCACACACACACACATACACACACACACATGCAGACTCCTTCTTTCACTCTTTTACATCTTTTCTCCCTATCTCAATCATTTTCTCTCTCTCATGTCTCCTATTCTCTCTTACCCCGTCCCTCCCTCTTTGCCTATCATTCTATCTTTCTTCCTCTATCTCTCTTTTTCTCAGCCTTTATCACAGTCCCTCTCGCTGTCTCTCTCTCTCTCTCTCTCTCTCTCCTTTTACTCTCACTCTGTTTCTCCCTCTCTCCTTCCTCTTTACTTTAATTCACCACTGTTAATTTTTCTTCTTTCTTCTCAAAACAATAACTTCATTAAAAATAGAAATTAAAATAATAATGATTATAATAACCAATAATGTTAATAATAATAATAATAATAATAATAATAATAATAATAATAATGATAATAATAATAATAATATAATGATAAAAATAATAATAATAATGGCAATAATAATAATAATAATAATAATAATAATGCGATAATATATAATAATAATAATAATAATGGAATAATAATAATAATGGTAATAGTAATAATGATAATAAAATAAAAAATAATGATAATAATAGTAATAATGATAATAATAATAATGGTAATAATAATAATAATAATAATAATAATAATAAATAATACTAATAATAATAATAATAATAATAATAATAATAATAATAATAATAATAATAATAGTTATAACAACAACATCAATAATGCTATAGATTTCTATGCTAGAATTCTAGTTAAACCTTTAATTCTAATAAATAGACGTATTTTTATTTTATTGTCATATATGAATTCAGCTGTATGATGAGGCAGTCAAGTAAAATATTCTCTTGAAAAACCGAAACTGTATTTCTTGAATTCTTTTTATTTCACTTTACTCAATTTATTTTTGTCATTTTAAATATTCGTTACAGATGTAATAGCTTTTCATACAATTTATAAATTTTTGTCACTATTTGTTAAATTTATCAATGCAATCATCTCGTCTTCGTGTAGTCATTCTGGAGTCTGTTAC
>NW_021824687.1:0-10000 GCF_006345805.1 Octopus sinensis | reverse complement strand
AGCTATACAAACATTTATTGGGTTGTCTGGAAAGTTCGCGCTGATTTATAGTAGCTTACCTTTCAACTTATTTTAGAACATGGTTGAGTCCATAAAATAGGATTTGACTACACCTCCATTTAGAGCACAGTTTAAGCTATCTTTTCGTGGAAGAAAGTTTATGTTCCTATAACCTGTGTTAATTCTGTAACCCTTTAAAATGGAAGATAAGAAAGTTCATTTTTGGCACTTGATGCTTTGGGAACCAGACAAAAATTGCTGCAGCTCGGCTGGGATGTGTTACCCCACCCTCCATATTTACCAGATATTGCTCCTTTGGATTTCCACTTATTCAGGTCTCTGCAGAATAGTCTTAATGGTAAAAATTTCAATTCCTTGGATGACGTAAAAAGATACCTTGATGAATTCTTTGCCATGAAACCACCTCAATTCTGGGAAGAGGGTATTTTCAAGTTAAAGGAAAGATGGAGACACAATGTGCAACAAAATGGTTCATATTTGGTTGATTAAAAATGTAATTGCAAGTATTTATTGACCTTTTCTCTTTCCTTTAAAAATCGGCACAAACTTTCCGGACAACCCAATAGATAGATGAATGTCTGTCAGTCTGTTAGTAGACCAGTCTCATTCACTCAGTCTCCTTAACCAAATTCCTCTAAAACATTTGTGAACTTGAGGTTGAGGGGAAAATGTTTTTCCATAGGTACTGGTCAGCAGGGTTTAACCTGGCATGAAAGGTAATAAAATCACTGGAAAATGTTTTTAAATTAGCCCAGTTAAAAATGTCACAATTCATTTCAGGAGCATGAATTAATAGTGACTGAACAATTATTTTTATCCCTTTTCAACCACTACCACACGACTTGTACGCAATGAAGATGCAATTTTTATCACAGTATTTATTACATGTTCGTGAAAAGAAATTGTATTTCATTTAATAACTAAAATAAAACAATGTAAACAATAAATTTTTTTGAATTTCTTCTCTTTAAGATTTTTTTTTTCCTGGGTTTGAACCTTGAAGCACACAATCAAAAAAGTAAGCTTCTTAACCGCACAGCCATGGTTATCTCACTGATTATTAGTTTCCTGACTAAAAACTAACCCTAATAACTAAAAATACATATTTTATTGGTTAAGTAGACTGATATAGAATTTGTAGTACATGTGGACAATTATTGAACTTTTTCAATGCTACTGTTAACAATGACTTTACTGTGAAGAAGAGAGAAAAAAAATTATATTGATTTTCTAGTTAATATTCTAGTTAAACCTTTAAATCCAATCACCAGACATTTTAATTTTTTTTTTTAATTTATTTATCTGTTTATCTTTTGTATCTTATTGTCCGTTGTAAATTCACCTGAATAGAACAGTGGAGTCTGATAGTCTCTAAACTAATATTTCCATCTCACCCCTTCCTCTTACACTGCTCTCTCTCAATAAAATCAAAATTAGAATATATATACAAATTCTCTTACAAATGTTTCTTTCTCTATCTGTAATGGAGTCGTAACTGAGTTGTGTTAATTCTCCGACAATGTCTAAGCAAATCAAATCTCCTCTTACAAACTCTGCCTGCAGCTTTCATTTCATTGTCTATCAAAGATAAAAAAAACAAAAAAAAAACAAAAAACAAAAGTCATTATTTCTCTGCCCAAATATAAGAGACAAAGAAATAATAATAATGATGTTAATAGTAATAATAATAATAATAATAATAATAATATTATGAATACCATACAAATCTCCATGTATCAGACCCTGACTAAAAACTGAAAAGATTAAAGCTCATTGTAGTTGTTGTTGCCGTTCTTAGAACACTTTTTCTTTGCTTTATGGGGTTTTATGCGAGAGGAAATTTTTAATTGACCACAGCACACTAATAAAGCATTTGTCAATTATACAGTTTTCCTGCTGTCTACATTGATGGACTGTAACTTCTCAAGCAGGAAAGCCTTGTTCGTATGAATATTAAAGTTGGATCTGGCTTTCTAAGTGGCAACACAAAATATTATTATATGAGGCAGGATTGAATATTTAGGCTGCTGTTTATATGAATATCTCTCTGAAGTTTTATGCTTCAGGTTGGGAGATGCTTAGTTTATTCTTTCTTTACAGCAGGTTTCCAAATGGTTCTACATGCTAAATATAGCTTTAGTTACTCCCTATAGAACATCGTTGTTCTTTGCTCAAAAACGTTCAGTCAAAAAAATTACAGAATCACATTGATTCCTTGATAATAACTAGTAATCCAGTAGATAAAACATGTACAGGAATTTTCATACAAGAATCCACTATGAGCTACAGGATGTCTTCTGATAAAGTACTGTCAATGAAAATACTAATAAAAAAAAATGGGAAAGAATACAGTTGATAACGATACATTGCACAGGCTTACGAAAAGTCCCACATTTTGAGTACAAGGGAGATTGAGTCAGCAGAATTTAACTAAAATGGTTATTGATCTTGTACAGAGTCTGAGACAAAATATAAAAGTTTATCAGCAAATATTTTACCAACAGGGCCACCTGCGGCTTCACAAAATATTAAAGCAAACCAGAGTTCTGCTAACATCCTGTCTAAACTTCAAATTTCATTCCACATCAAAGGTAGCCAAAAAAAAACCAAAAAAAAAAACCACTTTCTTTTTTCATTTTTGTCAAATTTCTAGACAAATCCCATACTTATCCTATTACTATGCTTCAAACGCATCTTGCGAGTGAATAAATCAAGTCCTGTTAATGTTTCAGAATTCTTTTAAAAATTTTGTTACCTATGATACTAAAGTGTGTTGTCAATAATTCGTTTTTTCTTTCATTTCTTTTAGCTTCTCTCCCTTATTGCAATCGCTTATGAAAGAACGCCCCTTATGTAATAAATATTCTATGAATCTATACAGGTCTAGAAGGAATAATGTAGTTTTCATGTCTTTACTATGGAAGGATTATCTATGAATACATTATATATTTACTGTCATTTACTGTGTAAACTATCTCCCCACAAGGCAGCAATATTTTATGGCTTTGAATAATATTGCCTATCTGTGTTGTGTTTCTCTGCTTCCGTCAGATATTGATCCACCCTTCACCCAAAGTAAGCCTCCACAGTGAATATCTGTCTTCATTTGATAACGTGTATAGTTGAATACATTAATGTATATATATACATATATAAACACAACATATGTGTGTGCATGTGTATGTATATATACATACATACATATATATATGCGTGTGTGTGTGTGTGTATATATATATATGTGTATATATATATATATATATATATATAGATATATATATATATATATATATACATATACACATATATACATACATACATGTATGTATGTATGTATGTATGTATGTATGTATGCATAATGGATGGTGGCATCTCACTCGTTTGAAATGTAATAAAGCAAAAAAAAATAAAAACCACACAATACTGTTCAGTATATATATATATATATATATATATATATATGTATGTATGTATGTATACACACATACACACACATATATTAAAGTTAACTGATGGGGAGAGGGATGCAGCTTGGCAATTTGTGAATGTAGATGTGTATGTATACTTGTGTGTATATATGTGTGTGATTCTATATATATATAAATAAAGTACATGTGATATATATATATAGAGAGAGAGGGGGGCGAGAGTACACACACATATCAAGTACAGGGTGAGGAAGACATGAAATTTCTCAAAGGAAATTTTAATGCCCTTTTCAAAAGTTCTTTTTTGTTTTAAGTCCTTTTATTTTAATAATTTTAAGAAGAAAATTTGCAAGGCAAGCTGACAGTAGTACATATAAAATTTTGAAATGATGTAAATTAATATTTTATAGCTTTATTTCTATAGATCTTTTATCATTATATATTTTCACTTTTGCTGTTTATTTTCTGTAATCATTAGTATAATGAATTTTTTTTAATCGAAACATTATTTTGTGTGTGTCTGTGTGTCACAATTTCATTTCATGTGAGTCTCAGCTTGCTTCTCATCATTTGTAATGTCTTATCTTGTTCTAGCAGTAAAGATTTAATAACTTAAGTGACAACAAAGTTAATATTTCCAAGAAAATGAAATAATTTAAAATATTAATTAGTCACTCCTAACAGAGGGGCAAAAAGGTTCTCAGATAAAATAGAAACATTTAGAAATCCATTTGTTTATTCAAGATAAATAGTTTTGATAGCCTTTATTGTTATACTCTGATGAAGCTAACAAGTTAAGAGGAGAACATATATTTAAAAAAATTGAAGATCATATTTATGTAACTATCATTTTACTTACGTGTGTGTGTGTGTGTCTGTCTGTCTATCTATCTATCTATCTATCTATCTATCTATCTATCTATCTATCTATCTATCTGTCTATCTATCTACCTATCTATCGATCTATCTATCTATCTATCTATCTATCTCTATCTATCTATCTATCTATCTATCTGCCTGTCTATCTGTCTGCCTACTACTTCTGCTCATGATCAGAGATGCACATATCGTCAGCCACTAAGGGACATGCTCAGCTGGTTAAGAAGATCAAACAACTGACAAGCAAATCTGTGGTATTGAGCAGAATATTTGCTGTAGCCCATCTTTTATACCAAGACAGAACAATGTACATTATAACACTTCCAAGCAGTTAAGATCAGAAGCCATGAGAGCCACTGTCTGGTACGGTATCAAGGCATTCATTATTATTATTATTATTATTATTATATTATTATTATTATTATTAAAGAGGCAAGCAGGCAGAACTGCTAGCACATTGGGAAAAATGCTTAGCAGCATTTCATCCAATCTTTACATTCTGAGTTCAAATTCCGCAAAGGTCAATTTTACCTTCCATCTTTACAGGATTGATAAATTAAGTGTCAGTGAACCTTTTGGGTCAATGTAATCAACTAGTGCTCTCCACCAAAATTTCAGGCCCTGTGCCTATAGTAGAAAGGACTATTATTATTATTATTATTATTATTATTATTATTATTATTATATTATTATTGTTCCATGCCAGTTGCACAAAAAAGGGCACCATTTGAGTGGGATCGTTACCAGAGCACCATCTGAGCATGATTGTTGCCAGAGCAGCCAACTGGCTCTTTGCCGGTGGCACGTAAAAGGGCACCATTTGAGCATGATCATTACCAACGTCGCCTTCCTGGCACCTGTGCCGGTGGCATGCGTAAAAAGATTCAAGCGAGGTCATTGCCAGTACTGCCTGACTGGCCTCGAGCCGGTGGCACGTAAAAAGCACCCACTACACTCTCGGAGTGGTTGGCGTTAAGAAGAGCATCCAGCTGTAGAAACTTTGCCCGATCAAGATTGGAGCCTGGTGCAGCCGTCTAGTTCGCCAGCCCTCAGTCAGAATCGTCCAACGCATGCTAGTATGGAAGGCGAACATTAAACGATGATGATGATCATCATCATTATTATTAAGGAAGATAACAACTAGAAGACCATAAAGATGAATTTTAATCCTTTAATTAGCTTTCTCTCTGCATGCCATTAGTTTGGTCTCAAGAAGTGAAGTTGACTTCTCTGAGTTACTCTTCAGTTGTGCAAACAACTTATATATATATCGATTCCTGACAGTATATAACTTAATAAAAGAACAGCTTCCAAGTGATTAAGATAACGAAGAACAATTACTCACACTTAATGAGATTGTTTATTAATAGTAAATGAATAGAAAAGAATGGAATAAGCAGCTGGGTTGTCATGAGAGACATTAGACTCTGTGTGTGTGTGTGTGAGTCTGTGTGTGTGTGTATGTATGTGTGTGTATGTATGTGTGTGTGGGTGTGTGTGTGTGTATGTGTGTGTGTGTGTGTGTGTGTGTGTGTGTATATATGTGGTTGTGTGTGTGTGTGTGTGTGTGTGTGTGTGTGTGAAGGAGAGAGGTGACAAAACTGGTACAGACATGTTAAGAGTAAAAGAGGAAAATGTATTGATGGAGTTTTTAGAAAAATGTTGTGAATTTTCTCATTAAAGAGTGTAAACTCAGGAAGACTTGGAAATAATGAGTGAGGTGATATTTTATTGATGTTAGAAGTAACCAAGGAGTCACAACAGCATCCAGGTATCTGGTGTTGGTTTCTTGTTACAAAAGGACTTCTTTACCAACACACTTCAACTTTTGACCTTGGCTTACAGATGTAATGCTTATACCTCCTACCTCCACTACCCTTTACTTCCACAACCTCTGTTCCTTAGAGCTAAGGGGTTACAGACTTCCTGTATTAAAGACCTTTTGAACCACCTATTTCTCCACTTTTCACCCCGTATTCTGTACATCTATCCAAACTAGCTTAGTGCTCGGTTGAAAAGTGTTACAGAATATCGACCCTGTGGAATTGTCTTCTCATTCACATTTTTCCTGAAGACTATCAATTTTAACTTTTTCAAGCAAGATGTTAATCAGAATCAATTTCCCCAGTCTCAAAAATGACAACATTTGAGCACTGGAGGTCAATGTAATCAACTTACCCAATCCCCGAAACTGCTGACCTTGTACCAAAATTTGAAACCCCTTTTTTTTTTTAAACCTTTATATGCTCTTTACTCTCTTTACTCTCTTATACTTGTTTCAGTCATTTGACTGCAGCCATGCTGGAGCACCACCTTTAGTCAAGCAAATCAACCCCGGGACTTATTCTTTGTAAGCCCAGTACTTATTCTATCGGTCTCTTTTGCCAAACCGCTAAGTGACGGCAATGTAAACACACCAGCATCGGTTGTCAAGCAATGCTAGGGGGACAAACACAGACACACAAACATACACAAACATAATATATATATATATATATATATATACATATATACGACAGGCTTCTTTCAGTTTCCGTCTACCAAATCCACTCACAAGGCTTTGGTCGGCTCGGGGCTATAGTAGAAGACACTTGCCCAAGATGCCACGTAGTGGGACTGAACCCAGAACCATGTGGTTCGTAAGCAAGCTACTTACCACACCGCCACTCCTGCTATGCATATGTCCCTTCTTTTTCAGTGTATACCATGTATACTTACTTTTTTTCTTATTTCATTATATGTGAACTCCCAACACTTTATGTCTGTCTTTGTATTGTCCCCCTCCTCCCTCACCATTGTGACAAATAAATGAAATTATCATCATCATCATCATCATCATCATCATCATTATTATTATTATTATTATTATTATTATTATTATTATTATTATTACGTTATAAATATTCAGAAAATAAAGGGGGAAAACAGTAATTAGTAAAAAGAATAGACTTGATCTCTACATAAAGGTCTATTAAAAAATGCAAGTGATTTCTTAATTATTGTATAAACGTAGACTAGAACACAAACTAAAATTGTGTTTCTTTTTAATTTGTTTCTCTTGTTCTGTGTTTATGAGAATTGTATATTATAAAAAAATTAAAAATTAAGATCACATGTGTATGTATTTTGTGTGTATGACTGAGTGTGTGTTGTGTGAGGGTGTGTGAGTGTGTGTTGTGTGTGTGTGTGTTCAACCAGACATCAGAAATGAAGCAGCTGGCTAAAAAGTGAAGAATTGAAAAGTAGCTGGTAAGGAAAATATATATATAATATATATATATATATATATTACTATATATATATATATATATATATATAATCTATATATATATATATATATATATGTATATATAGATATATATAATATATATATATATATATATATGTATATATATTCTATATATATATATATATGTATATATATATATTATATATATATATTATATATATGTATATATATATATTATATAATATTTATAATATTATATATATATGTATATATATAATGTATACGAGGAAAACAATGAACTGAATGAGACAAAAAGAGTAGCTGCTGAAGGTGGGAAACAGGAAAAGACTCTGAAATACTATAAAAAACCATTTTTGTCTGTTTAGACTCTTTTTATGACATCTGTTCTTTTTATCCACCCTCCCCCCGCTCCACCATTTTTGTGTTATACAAAAGTTGATTTAATTTTGGTATTTATACTTATATATCAGTGAATTATCCGAATCGAATCGTCTAATGATAGCAGGGAGTGTTATAGCAACTTGATCATTTTAGTTTTAATTGAAATTTTACGGCTTAGTAATGTAATTGTTCAACTTTAAAATATAATCTCTTATTAGATTTGATACAATCTCTGTACAAACTATATTTATAAGCATCAATATCCTTTAACCCTTTCGTTACCAACCCAGGTGAAACCGGCTCTGTCTCTGTAGTACAAACATCTTGTTTTCATAAATTTTGAATTAAAGTCTCCCACCAAACCTTAGTCACAATTTATGTTCCTAACACCAGCTGAAAGATAACTAGGTTATTTTACTAAATTCTTTGTTATATCTAAAGTAACTGAAAGAAACACAGAGCATCTCAAAATAAATACAGTAACGAAAGGGTTAAACTCTTCTGCTATTTTATATACTATTTCTATACTCTCAACTGTGCCACACCCACAGGATATGCTAAATTCCTTGCTAAAATCCAAAGAATAATGATTTTTCTTGAAGATACAGGAGCATTTTCCTTCTGTCTGTTTACTGTTTACTCTGCTAGTCTCCTGCTGTTTTGAGTGTACTCCTCAGACACAAAGCCTGTTTAACATTTAGACTGAGGGATTTGGTTGCGTGATATCAAGGTATGTCAACTTACCAGTAGGCCTGTGGAACAAATCTCTAGAGCAGAGCACAGGTAATCTTTTTACAAGAAATGAGTCACCTGAGACATGATTCACTCTCAGATGGGCTGCACTATTAAAAACATTCATGTTAATTTATTGTCAGGCATATAATTCAGAAAGTGTTATTGACTGGTCTAGAGAACCAGTCCTCCAGTTCATATAAACATTGTTCAGAGGGCCATCAACTGCTATTTGCTGCATAACTGATTTGGCACTAGACTGGTTTGACTAACTTGGGCCAGAGGAAACCTTAGAGTGACTGTGACTAAGGAATCTATATTCACTAAAATTCTTTAATTCACGAGCTAAAACCTCACCATAAGACCCAGTTTATATCTTATTATAATTAACAAGAAACTATTCTGCCAACATTTTGGAACCAATTGCATCTCTTATTCTAATGTTCCTCAAAGTATCAATTATTTTCTATCACAAAATCAATCCACATAATTTTATAATAACAGACACAGCATGAACAAATGGTTAACATGTTTGATTTGCAATCATAATGTCTTGGGTTCAACTCCACTGCCAAAGTATTTGAATAAATATCCTTTACCATAACTCAAGGTTGACCCAAATTTTGCAAGGGAAATGGGATAAACAGAAACTTTGCAAACTCTTACCAGAAGGATTGTTCCTGTGACTTAGAGATCAAGCCTTCTAAAAATTACATCATGCAAATTCCACTTGAGAATTACATTAATGGCTCACATGTCTGTGGAATATTCAGCCACCTACATGTTAATTCAATGAGTAGGAAGTTCACTTGACTGAACAACAGAATGTTTATTGTCTCAATAGTGAGAGAAATCCATTCATTTAATAACAATAATAATAATAATAATAATGATAATAATAATAATGATTATGATAACCCTTTCTACTATAGACACAAGGCCTGAAATTTTGGGGAGGGACTAGTTGATTCCATCGACCCCAGTGCGTAACTGTTACTAATTTCTTCGACCCTGAAAGGATGAAAAGCAAAGTTGACCTCAGCAGAATTTGAACAGGGAAATTAAAGATAGTTGAAATACTGCTAAGCATTTTGCCTGGTGCAGGAACAATTCTACCTGCTCATCACCTAAATAAAAAATATAAAAATAGTAATTATTATTATTATTATTATTATTATTATTATCATTATTATTATTATTATTAGTAGTAGTAGTAGTAGTAGTTAGTAGTAGTAGTATCATCGTTATTAGGCTGCTTTGGTCACCTCTCAGTCGATCTCCCCACTATTGGGGAATTATATGTTGTTAA
>NW_021824686.1:35000-36709 GCF_006345805.1 Octopus sinensis | reverse complement strand
CCCTATTGGGGAAAGTAGTGCTGTGTCTAAATAGACTTGCTTTGTCACCAATGGAGGACACGAACAGCATAGTTACTCACATGTTCTGTGCTGGAACGGCCATCACCCAATGGTCGCCGACTGCGTAGAGATCCAGTAAGAGACTTCCAGGAATATCCGTTACCTGTCCCTACCGCTTTCACTCTCACGCCAGAGGACTTTTTGCTGTTGCAATTTGGAGCTGTGCAGTATTGAATGAATAAAGTTGCCAGAAAACCCACACATATAATTTGATTTAATTTCAGTGTTGAAGGCTTGGTAGAACAAGCCACACTTTGTGGAAGTGATGATAGCAAGAATATGGTGCACAATATCAAGCATAACACACCTCAGATTTCTATCTCCTAGACAAGATGCTATAAACAAGCTGGAGAGCCTAGTCTACATTGTGAGTAAGAGTTTGCTGATAGTACAGGCCTGTTAAAGAGACTCTCTTCTCGATGTAATGCCTTCACCACGGTTAAGGAGCCCCACCTACCCCCTAATATATGAAATTAAATACATCAAATTCAAAATATAAATAAGATATAACAGTATATACATATACACACATTGTTGGATGGCCGTTGACGGCTCATGAGTTCCTCCGCTCTTTTAACGGGTTTTAGTTTTCGTCCTGCAGGGTGTCAAACAATCACCCTCCTGACCAAGCAAGAGTGGTGGGGTTACCGGTTTAGTCGCCGATGACCCGACCATACAGCAGGTTGTACTGTGTTACATGTTACCAGGAGAGCTGATATGTACATGTATGTATGTATGTACATACACACACACACACATACACACAGAGATAAACATAGACATATGTTTTTATATATGTATACACACGCACAACCGTAGGTCGATTGTTTGCTGACCTAATCGCAATTCAGAATAAATCTATTCAAATATATTTATTTCATTTTAATTGATTCAACTTGGTTTTAATTCAGAAAGCCTGATGCTCAACAGATTCATCTTTTATTTAACACACACACACACAAACACACACACACACACACACACACACACGCGCGCGCGCGCACACACACACGCACACACACACACGCACACACACACATACATACATGTATGTATGTGTGTGTATATATATATATATATATGTATATGTATGTATGTGTGTATGTGTATCTATCTATCTGTCTGTCTATCTATCTATCTATCTATCTATATCTATCTATCTATCTATCTATCTATCTATCTATCTATATGCATATTATATTTGTATATATATGTCTATTTTATTTCTACGTGAGTTACACTTAATTACATTTTATTGAGAACCGAGAAACTCCTTTTGCATAAACAGCTCCAGATACGTAAATATTTTCTTCCCAGTTGGCTTCAAACTGACAATACTGATGCTTCCTAAGTCTATAATTTCGTAACTATGTAAATTACCATTTTAGTTTGCATAAGAAGTGGTACTTATACCGAGTATGCATGTCCTCATCTGTTTTTAATTATTTGAAACTTTTCTCTGAAGAAGGGACTGGTTTCTAACAAAAATACGAGGCCTCATCATTCAAATGTAGATAACAAAAGCAATGTTCCATTTTGAAAATCAGAAAAGACATGCATATTTTTACTTTTTTACTCACAGATTGTATTTTTGTTGTGCGAATTATGAAAACCCCTCACAAAACAAAGTGCACTATTATTATTATTAT
>NW_021824686.1:7500-30000 GCF_006345805.1 Octopus sinensis | reverse complement strand
CTACAGTCAACATTGCAGTTTTATCTCATCAATAAAACCGTTTGACATGGGAACGGTGGACGTGTTTCAATGTAGCGGTTTATACAAATAGGCTTATAATTGAAGGACTTGAGTTTCACAGGACAGGATTATTAAAATATATGTATGTGTACATACGCGCAGACACGCACACACACGCACACACACACACACACACACACACACACACACACACACACACACACCACACACACACACACAACACACGTACTCAACCATACATATATACCTTGCTTGATCGTGGTAGTAAAACTCGAACCACTTAATATACATCCAGTCTCAATGAACGATATATATATATTTATATATACACTAGCAGTATCGCCCGGCGTTGCTCGGGTTGTAAGGGAATAACTAATATATAGCTTTTAGAGAGTTATAGCCAAAAAATAGCAAAAAAATGCATTAAAAATTGAAAAAAATTAAGGTAAATTTTTTTTAAATCGTTGACACATCGTAGATATTTTTAGAGAGTTACTTCCCTTATAAAAGCGAAAAAATGAGAAAATGGAAAAAAAAAAAATATGATGGTAAATTTTTTTAAAATCGTAGACTCATCGTAGACGCGCGCTAATACCCAGAAGGGCTCGATATGAATCACGACTATAAGATACCCGCTTTTGGTTAAACTGCACCGCAAAATGTGGGAGTAATTACGAATGTAAATCGAAGGGGACAGACACACAACTTCACTCTTATATAAAGATGCTTTTTTTTTTCAGTCATAGAGTTAGATTTATGAAGGTCTTCAGTAGAAAATCCTTCGAATTCTGACTCGCTGCTTGATATAATGAAATTCGTATCCATTTTTTGTCAGAATTACAAATTTTGAAAACACAATAGGAACAAATTTAGGAAAAAAATCTCCCATAATTCACGAATTAAAATTACACTTCGATTTTTGTACAAAACTGTATTTGAAGTGTTTACGAAGTATAATACGTGTTTTCACGAATGTACTAAAGAGATTTACTCTGATATTCTCATTTAAATATGAATAGGTAAATTCGGGCGGTTTGGTAAGGAAAGGGTTTATATAAGTGTCGTCTGTTTATACATAAACACTGTTTCATAGTTTCAGTTTAGTCTTCCTCAAATCACTGTCGCTAATTTACTCTCTTCCAAGAACATTTTCACTCACTGTTATCTGTTAGCTTCCCATACATTTTACTCATGTATCTATCAGCGTGATAGACAGAAACAAATATTACATTTACTTTCATTTTATTCGTTGCCCACTGTGTGTGTGCGTTTGCGTGTGGTGTAAACCAGACTAAGAAAAGCATTTGACACACACACCAGAATGTGAGTTTTCTGTAAATTTTGCTTAATTGGAGTTTAAATTTTAAAAACTGGACCTGGCATGACGCGATGCATTGTACTCTTAAAACTGCTAGGTAAATTGTAATTGAAGAAATCCTATATTGTAGATTTGTATAACTCCCAAAGGGAGGCAGATAAAATCTGCCTTTTATAATAAGAGATACATACATACATACATACATACATACATACATACATACATACATACATACATACATACATACATATATATATATATACGTATGCATATACGTATATATAAATATATTCTTTTACTCTTTCATTTGTTTTAGTCATTTGACTTTGGCTATGCTGGAGCACTGCCTTGAAGGGTTTTAGTCAATTCCTGGACTTATTCTTTGTAAGTCTAGTACTTATGCTAGCGGACTATTTTGCCGAACTGCTAAGTGACGGGGACGGAAGCACACCAACATCGGTAGTCAAAGCTATGATAGAGGGACAAAGACACACACACAAAAATCAAAAATACATAAATGTATACATATTTATGACGGGCTTCTTTCAGTTTCCGTCTATGAAATCCACTTACAAGGCTTTGGTTGGTCCGAGGCTATAGTAAAAGACACTTGCCATGTGGCTGAGCAGCAAGTTTCTCATCACACAGCCGCGCCTCCGCCTATGTATATATATATATTATATATATATATATATATATATATATATATAATATATATATATATATATTATATATATATATAGTCAAATCAAAGAGACGAATATTAAAAATAACAATAGCAAACAAGATGAGCACATGGAATTTATTTGTTTGACGCCCGCTAAGAAGAGATAGCTTTGACGCTTCAAGCATAACTCCTCTCCTCGTCGGAAAGGAAAACGTATACACACACACACACACACACACACACACACACACAACATCCATATGCATATTTATATACATATGTGTGTGTGTGTTTGCGTGTATGCTTCTGTGTGTTAGAAAATAGAGTCCCGGTACGATGGTAATGATCTTTACCGGCAATAATTATACTGTGAAGTTGGGAAGCGAAGATACACTGTTATTTGTTCTACACCGAGTTACAAATACTCCCTTGTAAATCTCACTATCGAACATACAATATGCATGTGCAAGGGCCTTTGTAAACTTATAACCGTCGTCACCGACGCTATTGCTGACAAAAACCCATATGAAAGAAACTCGATTAAAATGACTGACGATGATGTCACTGAGAGACAAAACAGCGAACGAATATCACAGCTGCTGACTTAGCGCAAAGATCTATCAAGCTGAAAATTGACGTCAAATAAACACCTACACGTACAAACATACACACAAACCACGCGCTCATATCTCTGTATCTCTACACTTACCACCTACACATTGAATTGGAGAAAAATAAATTTGTCATAGCCACCATTATTATTATTATTATTATTATTATTATTATTATTATTATATTATTATTATTATTATTATATTATATTATTATTATATATTATTATTATTATTATTATTATTATTATTATTATATTATTATTATTATTTATTATTATTATTATTTATGGCTTTCTTACATTATAACTTATTTCAGCTGCCTTAGTACTGGGCATCCTCGGAGGTCAAGAATAGCAAGGCCACTTTTGTTCTGCTATGCAGGCTAAAATTATCGTCACATTTATTCCACTTTAGATGGAGAGTGCTTTCCGTAGTATACAGGGGCTGTACCCATCAAAGTTATCTTTTGTAGTTGACGGAGATTGGAGTTACCAGGGAGTTGCTTTATATACTTCTCAGCACCCTTCTTTATCATTCGCAACGCACCAATTACTACTCGTATCATCGTAGTACTAAGCTTCCACATTTTTGTGATTACAATTTTCAGATCTTTACAGTGAGAAAGCTTTTCGTATTCCTTTCTTGAGACATTTTGGTCACGTGGAACAGACATATCTATTAACAGACAAGTTCCTCTGCTGTGTCCTTAATCACAATGTCTGGTCGATTTTTCTGTCTGTTTGTATTGGGAAGTTCCAACGGATGGTAACTCCCTCGCCATTTACTACTACCTCTGGATGGTGCCTGTACCACTTATCATGGGATTTAATTCTGTAATATTTACAAGCATTCCAGTGGATGTACTGCCCTAGCCTGTCATGTCTTATGAGGTACTCCTTTTCAGTGAGGACTGGGCAGCCAGAAACATGATCAATTGTCTCTGGGAATTTTCCGCAAATTCTGCACGTGGGGTCAAATCCATCTTTAAGGACATTTGCATGGTAGTTTCTGGTAGGTAAGCACTAATCGTCCGCTGCAATAACAAAACCTTCTGTTTCCGCTTTCAGACCTGTTCCTTGTAGCCATTGGTGTGTTAGAATTTGATCAATAACTAGTCTGGACAGGCGGTTAGGATGTTTTCCATGCAGGAGTTTGCCTTTCCAGTTGTCTTCTATATTGTTCATGCCAGCCTTCTTTGCTTTTTGTTTGATGTATTTTTGCATCAGTGATAGGTTTGTCACTTTTTCAATCTCGTTGGTCTTTCAAATTATTAATTTCTAAACCAGGAGAAGCAATGGCAGGTCTGTAAGTCTTTGAGTGTTTTGGTCATCCTTATTGTTAATCTGTAGGCCAAAAGACTTATTAAATTTATTAAGCTTCATGACTGATGCTTGCTTGGAATCTTCTTGCTGCAATGTTGTTCGTGAGAACACATCACCTGTTGTATTAAGGTACCTTTCAAGTCCTATTATTGCTGATTTAAAGGATTGTTCGAACTGTATCAGGCCTCTTGCCCCTATTTTTCTTGGGAGATAAATCTTGTCTACACCTGATTTTGGCTGTTGCATTCGGTACCTTGTAAGGATTTTACGGATCTTGCCATCCATATTCTGCATGTCAGTGAGACTCCACTTAATGATACCGAAGCTAAGTGTGGTTACTGGTATGGCCAAGATTGCATTAATTCCCTAAGCAGCATTTAATTCTGAGTTTAGGATCATTTTTACCCTTCGGTAGCATTCCTTGCGAATTTTCTCTGTCTTTTTAGAGTGCTGGATACCATCACCTTCATTGGTTCCCAGATACTTATATACTTCGGTTAAGGTCTAGGTTTCGAACAGCAGTGATAGTATCAAGTTCTATGTTTTCTGCCTTTATGAACTTCCCTGCCTTGAAAGTAGCTTTGGCATATTTATCAAGTCCGAATTCGATACGTATATCAGAGCTGAATTCTTTGAGAATATTCAGGAGCTCTTCTAATTCTTTGTCGTTTTTGGCAAACAGTTTTAGATCATCCATATGGAGTAGATGATTAATTTTCTGGTCAAAGATCTTATACGCTCTCTTAGCATTCTTCAGTTGTGTGGATAAAGGGGATGGAGCGAGGCAGAATAGTAATGGTGACAATGAGTCACTTCGAGAGATACCACAGGTGATATTGATTCCTGGTCAGGTGGTAGATCCTTGTGTATGCTCTAAAATGAGGGTGGTTATCCACAAATTCATGATTACTTTTAAAACGTTCACAATTGTTGGAGCTATCTTGTAAATTTCCAGGACCTTGATGATCCATGCATGAGGGACACTGTCAAAAGCCTTCTTGTAATCTACCCAAGCGGTGCTAAGGTTTCTGCGTTTGGATTTGCAATTTTCAATGACCGTTTTATCAATCAATAATTGGTCCTTACATCCATATGAACTCCTTTTACATTCCTTTAAAAACTGCAATTAGGAGCCAAACCACTGGCAAGATACGAAAAACGCTCAGCATTCCATAGACAAAGCATACTCTTCGAGGAGAACACAAAAACTTTTTACAGGGAACTGGGGGGAAATACCATTATTGTGTAAACACCTTCTCCCCAGCAGCAAACTGAAGGTTTTTTGAAAAAACATTTGGAGTAATCCAAAGGAGTTTATCAGAATGCACATTTGCTCATGGACATAGAAGGGGCCCAATGCCCACCTCAAATATCAAGAATGACTGGATATAAAACTGAGAAGTGAAGCGGCGCTCACCAAGTCAAAGAAATGGAAATCCCCAGTTATAGATAAGATTCCAAATTTTTGGCTAGACTTTTTAATGAGCACTCACCACAACTTATCCGTAGCACTCAATGAAGTCATGTCCAAACCTGCGAAAGCCCCAAGAAGGGAATGCATAACTCTTACCAAAAACAGTCTAGCCAAAAATTTGGAATCTTATCTATAACTGAGGATTTCCATTTCTTTGACTTGGTGAGCGCCGCTTTCACTTCTTCAGTTTTTATATCCAGTCATTCTTGATATTTGAGGTGGGCATTGGGCCCCTTCTATGTCCATGAGCAAATGTGCATTCTGATTAAACTCCTTTGGATTACTCCAAATGTTTTTTCAAAAAACCTTCAGTTTGCTGCTGGGGAGAAGGTGTTTACACAATAATGGTATTTCCCCCCAGTTCCCTGTAAAAAGTTTTTGTGTTCTCCTCGAAGAGTATGCTTTGTCTATGGAATGCTGAGCGTTTTTCGTATCTTGCCAGTGGTTTGGTTTCTAATTGCAGTTTTTGTTTGAAGATTTCAATCTGTGTATCCTTCGTTTTCTTATAAAGGTCATGTTTAGCAATTATTCTTTTTAGTTTGTTGGGTTTATTAGTTTCCCCTTTGCTTGCTTCAACTAGAAAAGAAACATCTGCCCTTACTGGGATTATTTGCCGGTTTATTCTTTCCATCCATTTGTGTACATTGCAATTTTTTTGTCTCTCTCTACTTTTGATGCCGCATTTCTGAGTTGCAACACAAGCAGCTGAGGGCATTTTTTCGACTATTCCCAAGGAGTTGCCGTATCAGCTTTCCAAGTTCTTGATCAACGTCTTTGATTAATTTTCTGTTCTTATTAGTATTAATAATTTTGGGAAGTGGGGCTCTTTCGTGGAAAGCTTGATGCAGTTGTATTAGATATTGTTCTGGTATTCCATCCAACAGTACATTGCTGACGTGATCGTTTATAGTGTTCTTAGTATCAATTGATGGCCCACCTTCATAGGGTTCTGTGCAACTAGATTGCTGGTTTGAATTAGTGTTTTCAGAGATTTTTGCCTCAGGGTATAAGTCATCGTGTGTTATACTGAGCTGACTTTTGACTGATCTATTTTGTCAATTTCATTGTCAGTTAGTCTTTTCTTTTTTAGGATATCACGTCTCACAGCTCCTAGTTTCTTACTGTCTATGTACAGCCTGCTACGCAGGTTTTTGCATCTCCAGATATTGTAGGTATCTTTTTGTGTGGTTCATGTTTTTGGGTTTAGTGTTGAATAATAATAATAAGCATGCATAACTTAAACAATTTCTGTCTTGTTTTTCTATTTCTTTGGGATAGGTTTGGTAGTTGATCCTGATAGTCAATTTCGGGAATATCCCTGGCTTGAGTGTTTGATTTGCTACAGGTTTTTGATGAGATTGATCCTGATTTAAGACTTTTCGAGCTCAGTGTCAGAACTTAAGGTCGCTGATGAACGCGTTCTTCGAACGACACGGGTTTTTAGTGGATATTACCATGGTTGGTATCCAGGGCCGTGCTATAAGCGCACAGGGTTAACCAGTTGTCTGGTTCCTTGGGGCACGTTCAGAGGTCCCAGGCATCACCATTTTCTGGTGGGTGGGGAATTTTATTTTGAGAAGCTTTAAATTAGTTCGTGTCATGACCTGCCGCAGACCGACAGAATTCATGTAGCATCGTAGAAAGAGTTTTGAATTGACAGTCAGAGAGAGACAGAGAGAAGGAGACAGAAGACTGAACAATCATGTAGTCTCCGAGCTACTTCCACTTGGATGGTGGTGGTACAAGTGGTAACGGCATTGTATATCTTCTTCTTCTTCTTCTTCTTCTCTTCTTCTTCTTCTTCTTCTTCTCCTCCTCTTCTCCTTCTCTCCCCTCCTCCTTCTCCTTCTCCTTCTCCTTCTCCTTCTCCTTCTCCTTCTTCTTCTTCTTCTTCTTCTTCTCCTTCTCTTCCCCTCCCCAGCTCCTCCTTTTCCTCCTCCTCCTCCTCCTCCTCCTTCTTCTTCTTCTCTTCTCCTTCTCTCCCCCTCCTCCTCCTCCTTCTCCTCCTTCTCCTTCTCCTTCTTCTTCTCCTTCTTCTCCTTCTTCTCCTTCTCTTCCCCACCCCAGCTCCTCCTTTCCTCCTCCTCCCCCTCCACCCCCTCCTCCCCTCCTCCCCTCCTCCTCCTCCTCCTTCTTCTTCTTCTTCTTCTCCTTCTCTTCTCCTTCTCTCCCCCTCATCCTCCTCCTTCTCCTCCTTCTTCTTCTCCTTCTCTTCCCCTCCCCAGCTCCTCTTTTTCCTCCTCCTTCTTCTCCTCCTCCTTCTTCTTCTTCTTCTTCTTCTTCTTCGTCTTCTTCGTCTTCTTCTTCTTCTTCTTCTCCTCCTCCTCCCCTCCTCCTTCTTCTCCTTCTTCTTCTTCTTCTTCTTCTTCTTCTTCTAGTATGATTTATTCACTGCACAGCTCGACCTTATTGTCAAATCTTTACATTCGCATCATCACAATCACAATTAGAAAAAACAAAACAAACTTTAGTTTGTCCTGAAAACTTTCATTCTTTTCACGTAGTCTGTTCGCAGGTATTTAATATATTTTTCTGCGCTTCCTTTTAAGTGATATTTTTAATGGAAACAACAACAACAACAAACATTTGCGATGTTACCATGGATAGAAGAGAAGTTAGAATTAACCCAGAGATGGTTTTAATGCATGAGATATTGGTAGAAGTTCTTCGTTGCAGTTCGAAGTTTGGTTTTGGTGAGGAATTCCGTGTGAAAAGACTGGAGCCGGAACCTGACTGGCTGCAAAATTGGATGGAGTTTCTTTATGTTTAAACATCTGAAAAAAGAAAAAGAAAAAAAACAAAACAGGAGAATGGCGATTAGTAAACATGAATCTATGATTGATACTATCGATATAATCCTACACGATTTCAATCCTACACGCTTACATTACAGCAGTGCTCTAACCAAAGAACTAAAACACAACAACATATACATATAAAATATGGAATAAAAATAACATAAATAAAGTCTTGGATACAGCAATGAACCCTAATAATCTAGCTAACGTACGAAGATATATTCTCAACGCAAAAAAAATATCAGAAATAGAAATAGAACATTTAAAAGAAAAAAATACATCAGGAAAATGTAGATAGAATCCACACAACAATGCCACATAATATGAACACTGAGATAGTAAAACACGAAGACAAACGTAACATTTCCAACAAAAACGATGTAAACAAAAAACAACAAGCCCAGACGGTAAGGATGCATAATAATGCACGACAAGCAGCAAGCCAAAACACGATAGACAAACATACGAATGAGAAAAAAAGCGACACAAATCTAAAACCTGGTAACAACGAAGGGGAGCCTAATGATTATGATACCATAAAAAGTAGAATAATCAAAGAACTGAAAAACACAGATCTCAAAATAGACCACCGACCATACCTCCCAAAAATCAAAATGGACAAAACAACAACATCAATTATAAACAGCATAAACCGAGCGGTCACAGAACTAATAGCCACTGAAACAAATAGCGATATCACTGAGCTAAATGACTTAGTATATGCAGAAGCCACTGCAGTCACAAAAGAAGCTGGATACTCCCACAAACCCATCCAAACAGGAGTACCACCACCCAAACAAACCCTGTGGATAAATAACATCCAAAAGAAAATTAAAAAATGAGAAAACATCTGTCGATTCTTAATGAAATCAGTAGACAATCAACGCTACTAAGCAACAAAAAGAAAACAAAAATACTCCGCAAATACAACACCACAGAAAAAGATTTACCTGAGATAAAAGAAAAGCTAAAGCAAGATATCCGTGCCAAAGCTAAATGATCCGCCGGTACGAGAAACACCAACGTTTCTTTGAACAAAACAAACAGTTCAACTCCAACCCCAAAAAGTTCTACCAAGAACTGTGCAAAAATAAAATAGACATCACTGCAGCACCAACGGCAGAAGAAGTGGAAGAACTCTGGAAAGAAATATGGTCCGCGAATGAACAACAAAAAAAAGGAGTATTAAAACAACAGACTCAGCACCTGAGCAACTTTGGACCCCATAACAACTGAAGAGGTCACCCAGGCACTGCAAAGACTAAGCAACTGGAAGGCACCTGGGCATGACAAGATCCCCAACTTCTGGTTGAAACATCTAACAGGAATGCACAAAAAGCTGGCTGAAAACTTTAACAACATGCTAGCAGAGCCAGAGACAATGCCTGAATGGCTCACGAGACAGCAAAACCAGAAAACTACAGACCTATAACCTGTCTCCCTACAATGTACAAAGCATTTACTGCAGAAATATCACAAAGATTAAACAAGCACCTGGACGAAAACACCTGTTTCCAGAAGAGCAGAAAGGATGCCGCAAAGGGTCATATGGCTGTAAAGATCAAATAATGATCAATAAAGCCATAACTGAAGACAGCCACAAAAAGAAGAAAGGCCTCAGTATGGCCTGGATCGACTACAGAAAGGCGTTTGATAGCATCCCACACATGGATCCTCGAAACACTAGCCATTAACAAAGTAGCACCAACAATTATAAAATACATAGGACAGCTCCAAACAAAAGAGGGACTCATGAAAACCAAAGCAATACCCATTAGTAGAGGAATATTCCAGGGAGACACGCTCTCTCCACTCCTTTTCTGCTTGGCACTGTCACCTCTATCAGATATGCTAAACAGAATTGGATGCGGATATAAATGTTACGGCAAAACGATCATCCACCTTTTATATATGGATGACCTAAAATTATACGCTACAAATGACAAACAGTTGGAAACACTACTAAAGACAGTTCATGGGTTTACCAAAGAAATAGATATGAAATTTGGATTAGAAAAATGTGCCAAAGTAACCCTGAAAAGAGGAAAACTAGTTAAGAGTAGCAACATCACATTAGATAAAGCCAATGAAATAAGTGATTTAGACCAAAGCCAAACTTACAAATATTTAGGAATCCATGAACTAGATAAGACGCAACACACACAAATGAAAGAGAAAATAAAAAATAATATTACAGACGAGTTAGATCAATACTAAAAACAGAGCAAATGCTAAAAACAAGATAATATGTATTAACACCTTAGTTGTTCCAGTTGTAAGTTACAGCTACAATATCCTTAACTGGACACTAAATGAACTAACCAAAATAGATAGGAAAACAAGAAAAATAATGACAGGATCTAGGATGCATCACCCAAAATCTGACATAGAAAGGCTATATATACAACGTATAGAAGGTGGTAGAGGCTTTATACAGCTGGAAGACTACTATAAAATAACCACCATAGTATTGCAAAAATATCTACTTCAGAAGGAAGGAAAACTGATACAAATAGCTGCAAAACACGAGCAAAACAAAAAGCTGTTCTCGGTATTTAAGGAAGCTGACAAATACAAACAAGAAATCATACCACCTAACAAATATGAAGAAGAAGAAGAGGAAGATGAAGAAACAACAAAAGCTATAAAACAAATGAAATCCAAACTAAAAATAGAACAGCAACGAACCATGATAAAACGATGGCAAGAAAAGCCCCTTCATGGTAAATACTGGACTAAACTAAATGCAAAAGAAATAGACAAAGAAAAATCCCAGCAATGGTTGAGAAGCTCAGGACTCAAAGCAGAAACAGAGGGATTTTTAATTGCAAGACCAAAGTCTCCCCACCAGAAATTACCAAAAACATGTAATGAAAAGAAATATAACAAGTAACTGCGGAATATGTGATGGACAAGAAACAATAAATCATATTATCTCTGGCTGCCCAGTCCTGGCTAAGAAGGAATATATTCACAGACACGACAGAGTTGGGACCTACATACATCGGAAGCTATGCCAACATTATGGAATAACAACAAAAAAAAAGATGGTATAGGCACACACCGGAAAAGGTCACAGAAAACGAGAAAGCAACCATACTCTGGGATATGCCGATACACACAGATAGAGAAATTAAGGCCAACAGGCCAGATATAGTTGTCAGAGATCATGAAGAAAAAAATGCTTTCTAATTGATGTATCAATACCAGCAGATGACAACGTTTCTCTAAAAGAAATGGAGAAACTTTCAAAATACAAAGACCTGGAAATAGAGGTAACCAGAATGTGGAATCTAAAAACAGAAACAATTCCTATCATAGTAGGAGCATTAGGTATGATAAAAAAAATATTCAGACAAATACACAACAAAAACATCAGGACTTACAAATACATATAACACACGGAAAATTGCACTGCTAGGCACTGCACACATCCAACGCAGAACACTTTTCATACAATAACCATCAGAGAATCACAACAAATCACAGCACATACCCAAGGCACACAGAGCTGCGCTCGGCAGTGAAGTGAAAGCACGCTATAAAAAATATACTACTGAATAATAATAATGATAATAATAATAATAATAATAATAATAATAATAATAATAATAATAATAATAACAATAATAATAATAATAATAATAATAATAATAATTATAATAAATAATAGTAAATAATAACAGCGACAACGAAAACGAAAACGACATCGACAACGACAATCATAATAAAAATTATAATAACAACAACAACAACAACAAACAAGAAGAACAAACAACGGACCAAGAACAAACAACAACAACAAACAACGAACAACAAACAACAACAACAACAACAACAACAACAACAACAACAACAGCAGCAGCAGCAGTAACAAAAATAAATGCCCCGATGCAGTACCAGGCAGTGGCTCTCATGGCTTCTGATCTTAACTGATTGGAAGTGTTATCATGTACATTGTTTTGTCTTGGTATAAAGGATGGGCTACAGCAAATATTCTGCTCAATACCACAGATTTGCTTGTCAGTTGTTTGACCATAACCAGTTGACCATGTCCCTTAGTGGCTGACGATATGTGCCTCTCTGATCATGAGCAGAAGTAGTGGGGGGAGCATCCAGAAGGATTCTTTGGAAACATGGGTGTTTCGTTCAACATCCTTAAACAATCCTTATTCAGGGACCTTTTGAGCGGGATGGGTTACTCGACCAGAAGAAAATTCTAACTGGGCCCCACCTGCAAAGATATGAGATCACCATGTCGCGCACATATCGTTGTGATGTACCCTTATGAGACGGGTAGTCCTGCTGGGTATACTGGGCTTCGTATATTTGTACCCCAACGTCACTTCGATGGCATGCACTGCTCTCTCACTCAATAATAATAATAATAATAATAATAATAATAATAATGATGATAGTAATAATAATAACAATAATAATAATGATAATGAGGATGTTGATGATAAAGAGGAGAAGGCGAATGGTGATGGTGGTGGTGGTGGTGATGATGATGATAAAGACGAATGTATATCTTCATTAGTGATACGCCTGTCATTTCTCCTCCAGTTTCTCATTTTGATAATTTTTTTTCTATTTCTGTTGACCCTACCCCTACCACTAACATTCGTTCACCTTGCTTTCTCATTGCGTGTGTTTTCTCCCTAAACACCACTGGCAACAGAAAGCCTCTCCCCTCCCTCCCTCTCTCCCTCTTTCCACCCCTCCTTCCATCCCTCTCCCTTCCCCTGCTTCCTCTCCTCTCCCTTCTCTCCCTCTCCTATCCCTTCCCTCCTCTCCTCACCCTTCCCTCCCTATAGCTCTCCTCCTCTCTCTTTATCGCTCTTTCTTCCCTGTTATTTCATTATCGGTGTCAAACTATATCTACTACTACTACTACTACTACTACTACTACTACTACTACTACTACTACTACTACTACTACTACTACTACTACTAATACTACTATTACTACTACTAGAAAGGAAATTCAAGTGTGATAAATTTGAAGTGCAAATTTTCCGTTTCTCCTCGACTTACAATATTTTCTTCATCCATTCTTTAACACACACACACACATACATTCGCGCGCACACACACACACATATATCTCTATATGTACACATACATGCACACGTATATAGCATCTCCTACATATATGTATTCATTTGACAAGACCGTTAGCTGTCGACACACTGCAACGAGTAATGATACTATTCAATAAATAAATAATATTAATTCTCGTCATTTTAAACATCTCACTTCTGTCTTTGATATTGGCTAACAAGTGTCTCTGTTAGCACTTCATATATACGTACACCACACACATATACACATGTATATATATATATATATATATTATATATATATATATGAATATATATATGCTCACACAGTATAATCTATATCTATATCTATATATATATCTCTAAATATATATATCTATCTATATATTATTATATATATATAATATATATATATATATATATATATATATAATGATCGCACGATCAATATTCTATACATATCTATATCTATCTATATATGATATATATAGATATATATCTATATCTATATCTATATATATATGTCTATCTGTGGATGTGTGTGAATTTATATATATATACACATATATACGCGCGCGCGCACACGCACACACGCACACACGCACACACGCACGCACACAAACACACACACACAGACACACACACACACACACACACACACACACACACACCAGTGGAGATTGCAGGGTTACTGACAATGTCCTTTCATCATGTGAGTGTCACAAGCAGCACGTGACCAATCATAGATGTCGCTACTTGATTGCTTCACTTTTATCCTGTCGTCCAATTACGAGTGTCCCATTGTTAAGCTCCGCATCTTCGTTTCTTCTCTTCAACTTCATTATTTCTGTCAAACGTTGCAGGTTTCTCTCGGCCACTTCTCTACGCCATTAAAAAGGACGAAACAGCGACAGCGGCAGCCATTTTAAATCGCCACGGAACAGGCAGCGTGTTTGTTGCATCACGTTGTCACGTGACACAGAAGTACAGCTCCACCTCCTCCTCCCACTCCTCTCGTCCTTCCTCCCCTCCTACCCCTCCTTCTTCTTCTTCTTCTTCTTCTTCTTCCCCCCCCTCCTCCTTCTTCTTCTCTTCCTCCTCCTCTTCCTCCTTCTTATCCTCTTCCCTCCACCTCCTCCTCCTCCTCCACCTACTACTACTACACTACTACTACTACACTACTACTACTACTACTACTACTACTACTACTACTACTACTAGAAATAGCAGTCAGTATAGCAGTGAGCTGGTAGAATCGGTAGAGCGCCGCACAAAATGCCTTCCGACTGTTTTGCATTCTCAGTTCAAATCCCGCCAAGGTCAACTCTGCCTTTCAACATTTCGGGGTCGAAAGCTTAAAATAACATTAAAAAGTACTACTAGGATTGATGGCATCGACTTACATGATCACAATGATGATCTCCATCATCTCCATCATCATCGTAATCATCAAATCTCTGGACATTATTCCCTTGGGTCCTCGGAGTCACAGGGCCGCTTACCACATTTTCATGGCCTATAATTGACTGAGATTGCCTGTTCATAACAAAAACAAAATGAATGTAGATTTATATAAAGCAGTAATATTTGCGGCTCCATATATTCCTGACGCCTTGCAAACCTTCCAACGAATGGAACAAGTTGAGGACTCAGTTTGCCTGAGTTTTTCTGGATCATTTACTATAATTCTTGAGTAGGCGGCAAAAAACCACAAATCACAGGTGGGTATATATATATATATATATATATATATATATATATATATATGCACATATAAAATAGTGTACATTTAAACACAAAGAGAAATTGTCTGTTATAGGTAATTTCTCTTTGTGTTTAAATGTACAACATTTCTTTATATTGAATAATATGTTGCCTATTGAATTTTTATACATGCTAGGCCACTGGTAGAGAAATTTGTAAAAATTAACTACTCTATATAGATATCTAATGTATCGATAATAGCTTTTCAAACTTCGTTTCGGCATTTTTCTTTTTCTGCTGATTGAAACTTCGCTTGCGTAGTAGATTTTGAAAAAAAAACTATAACATACAAAGATGAGACACGTGCTATTGGTCTCATAATTATAGGTTAGTCTTGGATGGCTCGGTTACTGATGAGGAATTCCCTAGTAAATTCAATTTAAATTATTTTATTTGGTTAAAAAATCCGAATCCATAGGTATAACCGTTTAAAAACAAGGTATAAATATATTATTTTTCATTCCCTTTGAAATTGCTTAAATTTTGTGGTTTTTCGGTCGTTATGACTGTCTCCAAGCAGGTTAGAAATGCCGTTACAGGTATTTCTTTTTTGTGTTTAAATGTACAACATTTCTTTATATTGAATAATATGTTGGCCTATGAATTTTTATACATGCTAGGCCACTGGTAGAGAATTTGTAAAAATTAACTACTCTATATAGATATCTAATGTATCGATAATAGCTTTTCAAACTTCGTTTCGGCATTTTTCTTTTTCTGCTGATTGAAACTTCGCTTGCGTAGTAGATTTTGAAAAAAAAACTATAACATACAAAGATGAGACACGTGCTATTGGTCTCATAATTATAGGTTAGTCTTGGATGGCTCGGTTACTGATGAGGAATTCCCTAGTAAATTCAATTTAAATTATTTTATTTGGTAAAAAATCCGAATCCTATAGGTATAACCGTAAAAACAAGGTATAAATATATTATTTTTTCATTCCCTTTGAAATTGCTTAAATTTTGTGGTTTTTCGGTCGTTATGACTGTCTCCAAGCAGGTAGAAATTGCCTGTTACAGGTAATTTCTTTTTGTGTTTAAATGTACAACATTTTATATTGAATAATATGTTGTCTGTTGACTTTTTTATACATGCTAGGCCATGGTAGTGAAATTTGTAAAAATTTGCTACCCCTATATATATATATATATATATATATATCTACCAATTAATTTATTATATATATATATATATATATATATATATATATATATATATATATATATACCAATTAATTTTATATATATATATATATAGGTGTATCATTATAATCCAGGATAAAATCTATATAAAATTTTATCAAGAAGCTAGCATCTAAAAAAACATTTACGTAAAAATTAATACAAAGTATTTAATTTTATGAATGAAATTATAAGATTGCCACATGCTGATGGCCCTAAAACTACCTTAATTATCACTTAGACACGGGCTGAAAGCGAGATAATAAACAAAAAAGATTTTTCAAAAAGTTTAGCCATAGATCGATTTCTGGTTTAGGGATGTAATACCAATTTACTGTCCTCAGTATGACATAACCGAAAGTACATAATTATAAATATTTATACATACCATTATGAACGAACTAGATTTAACTTGTATAAAAGTGTGAACATTTGTAATATATATACATTATTTAAAACAGTTTGATCCGGTTCCTTGCTACTTCAAGTGTTAGAGGTCATTAATGGGAGCGCGACTTTTTCAGGCTTTGGATTTCGGCATTCCAAATTCTTAAGAAGTCGGACTTCCATTAGAAGCATGTGGAAGTAGCAAGGAATCGAATCAAACTGTTTTAAATAACACATGTAACTTCCACTAAATGTTCGCACAACACACACACACACACACACACACACACACACACACACACAAACACACACACTCGTTGTTCTTTGTTCTATCACTTTCTCTGTTTTTTCCCTTTTTTTGATGAAGCATTCCATTCTGAAACGTCAAAGATCTTTCCCTTCCTTTCAAGAGTTATACGAATAAGAACTCTCTTAAAACTTGTCCCTCAACTGATTTTGATTCTTCTTGCTTATTTTCGACACACACATACACGTTTATGAACACGCACACACACACACACACATGCGCGCTGGGATATATATTCTTTTCTACTCTAGGCACAAGGCCCGAAATTTTAGTGGATGGGGTCAGTGCATTAGATTGACTCCAATACGCAATTGGTATTTAATTTATCGACCCCGAAAGAATGAAAGGCAAAGTCGAATGCGCGCGCCTCTATACTTCTCTGCGCATGCGTATGATGGTGTTGTGTCCTTTAGTGTTTTCATGTGTTCGTGTAGGCAAATGTCATACACGCCCCCTATCCAAGTGTCTGCTCCTGAATCACACGCCTCCTCCACCCCATCTACCCGCTTCAGTGACGATAACTTTTACACATGTTCCTTTCAGTGTGACGTCCCCAAATGTGTTCTCAACCAACCATAAAAAACCAACATCATTCTTCAACATTCATAAATTTCCTGTTATCGTGGCTGCTAATTATATTTCAACTAATTAATTGTACATTTATTTATTTGTTATTTAATTAACACCCACATATTACTTGTTTATTAACAATTAGTCAGCGAATTGTTTTGTTTTTCTATTGATCTATTCGTTCGTTTACTTTACTACTTTTGATCTGCGATTTCTTTTTATTTCTAATATGACATTTTTATTTCAACATTCACAGAAAAAATTAGCAACGTGGAAATGGGGGAAGATACCCCACTTCTCTCTGTCTGAAGATACAGCTTGGATATCTATCTATCTATCTATCTATCTATCTATCTATCTATCTATCTATCTATCTATCTATCTATCTATCTATCTATCTATTTGGCTGTCTGTCTGTCTGTCTGCTTGTCTGTATTTAGATGTTAATTCTAGCATGTCTATAACCATGTAGCAACTCCTCTGTTTTGTGTTCTTCCATAGCATGTGGACATAAGTCTGTATACATACACAACAAGTGAATATATTCTTTATATGTATGTGTACATATGTCTATATGTGTTTATACAAGGCAGCGAGCTGGCAGAATCGTTAGCATGCTTAGCGGTATTTCGTCTGCCGTTACGTTCTGAGTTCAAAATCCGCCGAGGTCGACTTTGCATTTCATCCTTTCCGGGTCGATTAAATAAGTACCAGTTACGCACTGGGGTCGATTTAATCGACTTAATCACTTTGTTTATCCCCTCTGTGTTTATACATACACAATAGGTGTGTATATATATATAAATATATATATATAAGTAGTTGAATGAATTATCTTAGTATGGATAATTCGGTTAACCGATACCTGGGTAGCAAATTCACGTCAGAAAAACACGGTTGAAGCTACATGCCAAGAGCAGAGATCACGTGCTTTCGTGTGGAAATTTGTGTGTTTTTTTTAATACAAATAAATGAAAGAATGGAGTTGAACGACGATTTAACAAAATTCCTTTATGAGAAGGCGGCATAATGAACCCCTTATTCCTTCGAAATTAGGAATATGCAGCCTTCGAAACATATGTCGAGAATAAAGGAATTTTGTTAAATCGTCGTTCAACTCCATTCTTTCATTTATTTGTATATATATATATATATATATATATAATATATATATATATATATATATATATATATATACACACATATGTGTGTGTGTGTGTAAAATGTGTATACACATACACACACACATAGTGTATTCTCCCCTGATTTCACGTGTTGGCATCTCCATTCCTGGCCTTGAAATCAGGTAATCGATACTATATTGATCTCAAACCGAATCAAATATCGCTTCTATTGATGATCTGCCAATAAAATGTCGTTTATTGATGTTCAGCGTGAATGGTACATCACGTGACTAGAGAAAATTTACATCTGAATGACGCGAGTTCAATTAACGCTCACACCATATAATAAGTGGACACGGACACGAAAAAGCAATTTTTGTATGTATATATGTATGCATGTATGTATTATATATGTATAATATATATATATATATATATATATATATATATATATAATATATATATATATATTATATATATATATATATATATATATTTGTTGTATGTTTTGTAGTATGTTTGTGTTTGTATGTATGTATGTGTGTATGTATGCATGCATGCATGTATGCATGTGCGTATGTGTGGCTGTAAGTATGTATGTATATGTGTGTGTGTATATCTGTATGGATGGATGTGTGTGGATATATATATGTGTATATGTACATATATATATATATGTACATATTATATATATATATATATATATGTGTGTGTGTGGTGTGTGTGTGTGTGTGTATGTATACAAGTATATATATATGTATGTGTACATATATATATATATAGCTATATGTGATTGTGCTTATCTAGATATGTATGTATGTGTATCTCCATATGTATGAATTTATGTATCGACCTATGCATGTATGCGTGCACATGTGTGTGTATATATCTATATAAATACATGTACATATACGCATGTGTGTATGTATATATGTACAAGTGTATATAATTATGTATGTGCGTATATACATACATACGTATGTGCATTTATGAATATATGAGCTTGGCGTGTGTGTATGAGCGTGGGTGTGTATGTGCGAGTAACTCTACTCATTCCTGTAAGAATGTATATGTGTGTGTCATTGTCTGTGTTTGTATGTGTGTCTCTACGTGTTATGGTGTATTCTCTCCTAATTTAAGGCGTTTATTGCCCCCGATATAATAGGGGCCATTTATAATGCCTTCTCTTAATAATGAATTCTTTTCGCTTCTCACAACTTCCGGTGTTTTAGGAGTCGACATATTTTTTTACTTGACTTTTTATTTTATTCTTATCTTTTATATATTATTTCTTTGCTGTAAATGGTGGCAGTTTGTGGAGAATAACGTCGTTCATTACACTCCCCCTACGGTGGTGCATTTCTAGAAACAAGAGTGACGAGGGAGTGTCTATACTGAGTTGCCGAACATATATCGCACGCGACACGACACATATACACGTATATAAAAACATACATGTATACAATATATTTTTCTTCAATATATTTTCAAAATATTTAGGGTGTATTAAATGTTTCGCAAAAACTTCCATATACATAAATACATACATACATACATACATACATACATACATACATACATACATACACAACACACACACATATAGATAGATTGATAGATAAATTTACTTGGAAATGGATGCGTGGCGTTCACTCATATAATAATATAAATAAGATAATATATATATGTACTTAGTTACACACACACACACACACACACACACACACACACACATATATATATATATAGGACGTCACAAAACGTTTACGAAATACGTAAACAACATGAAATGCGAAGTCAATCTTGGATATGCGAACAACGAGAGAAACAAATGGAAAAGAGGACAAGTATAGCTGTTTTTCGGAGCCTCATATTGTCGTTAATTGCTCGAAATGGGGAGTTGATGGACAGCCAGCAACTGATGAAGGGGCGTTCTGTATGTTAGTTGTCTTGCTTTCCATTTGTTTCTCTCATTGTTCGCATACCAAAGTTTGTCTTCGTATTTCATGTTGTTTACGTTTTGTGACGTCCTGCACCCATATATGCCTATGTATACATACACACACACATTATATATAATATATATGTATGTACATAGATATATGCATATATATATATATATAATATTATATTATATATATATATATATATATATATATAATATATAATATATATATATATATATATATATATATATATATATTATATATATATATATATATATAATATATATATATAATTATTTACATTATTATATGATTGAATGTCACGCATCCTTTTCCAAGTAAATTTATACGCAATAATTTTGATGTGACTCTACCATGTACTGTTCTCTCTCTCCCCCTTTCGTTTTTCTCTCTCATCCTTTCTTTGATTCTTTTTTCTCCCCTTCACCGTTCTGTCTCTCCCTCTTCCACCTTTACTCTCTCTCGTTGCTCACACGTGACCATCGTCCATCTTTCTTTTCCTCACGTGATCATGTTTCTTTTCCTTCAGACGCATTCTTATCTGTCTCCTCTTCTTTTCTCTTGTCAAAGAATATTCCTTCAGTGTTCGCTGTCTTACCTCATCTGGCCTAACAACCCTCCATGTTTGTTTCCATTTAGTTTGTTGTATGTCTCCGCTGTCCTGTTTTTGTTACCTACTTTGACCCTCTGCAAATCCCAAATTTTATTTTGGCTCGCGGGAGCAACTGCTTTTCGAAGCCTTGATCCGGTGGATTACCTAGAATGAGACAGTTAAAGAAACATATGCAATTGGTTCATCACTTGGTCTGCTACTCATTTTAACTGAATATACAGAAGCAGTCTGAAATGATCTGAATTGATCAGTAGCAAAACCTGTTCTCCAGTACCGGAAATGAACTCATGGGCTCCCGATTGTCAGACCGACATTCTAACCATTAGATTAGGCGTCTTCAGTATACATACATACATACATACATACACATACATACATACATACATACATACATACATACATACATATATACATATATTCCAAGGAGACAACCTTTTTGTAATGCTATCTATACTTTCTGCAAACCGTTTCTCATTCATGTTAAGGAAGTGTGAAGGATATTTCACTGGTTCAGAAGGAAACAGAAATGCCAAAATTGCACATAGTTTCTTTGTGGACGACTCGAAACAATATGCCAAAAATACGCCTGAGATGAAAAAGAGCCTTGACCTAGTTACGCCTTTCTCAAAGGTTACATGTTTGGGGTTTGGTCGGGGTAAATGTTGTTATATGGTTGTAGAAAGAGGGAAAACTATAAACCAGACTAGCAGCATCACCATGAATGACCAAAGTTGTTTACCATATATCTGATAAGGAATGTTACAGGTACCTAGGAGTGGCACCTATAACAAGACACGTGTCGCTAAAGGATATAAAAGAAAATATGAACTTCTGAAGCCTCTGCATTCAAGAAAACAGTGACCCACAATGTATTTGCAGTGCCAGTACTCGTTTCGAGCCATTGATGTGAAAACCCGGAAGATACTAACCAGTACATATAATTTCCACATCAACAGCGACGTAGACCGCCACTACGCAAAACGAAAACTGGAGGGGGGGAGGCTCAGCATCGGTCCAAACTGCTTTTGAATGTCGTGTCATATCTCTCCGGCAATATCTTTTAACCACCAAGAATTGAAGTGCATCCCATAATCAAGTTTGGATACACCAGGCAGATATCTTCATGAGATTTGGAAAGCAGCTCTTTAAATAGATGTCCAAAGAAGTCGCACGGCTCTAATGCAACGAATCATCAAATGAAAGGATGAGCGCTTATCAGCAGAAGACCCTGCATGGATATGTTAACAGAAAGCTCCGGGATGATTGCATCATTGATAATTAAATGTGAATAAAGATCCAAATTGAGG
>NW_021824686.1:0-5000 GCF_006345805.1 Octopus sinensis | reverse complement strand
CTAAAAACAGAAACAATTCCTATCATAGTAGGTGCATTAGGCATGATAAAAAAATATTCAGACTAATACATAACAAAAACACATATAACATACAGAAAATTGCACTACTAGGCACTGCACACATCCAACGCAGAACACTTTCCATACAATAACCATCAGAGCATCACAGCAAATCACAGCACATACCCAAGGCACACAGAGCTGCGCTCGGTAGTGAAGTGAAAGCACGTTATAAAAATAAAACTACTGAATAATAATAATAATAATAATAATAATAATAATAATAATAGGGGTGGGATGGATGACTAAAAGTGATTTAAAACCAGAAACGGAGGCACTAATCTGTGCTGCCCAAGAGCAAGCACTAAGAACAAACTACATAAAATCAGAAAGTGATAAGTGCAGAATCTGTGGACAAAACTGTGAAACTGTATGGCTTATTACCAGCCAATGTACTAGCCCAGAAGAAATATAAGAGACGCCACGACAATAAAGCTAGGCTTCACCTTTTGACACTTTGCAACAAGTGACAGAGCAAAAAATTGGTACGACCACAAACCTGAAGAGATTTTCGAAAATAGAAATGCAAAGATCCTATGGGATTTTATGATTCCGTGTGACCATGAGATTGAGAGTAGTAAGCCGGACATAGTCTTACAAGAGAAAGAAAAGAAACTATGCTGGATCATAGACATAGCATGCCTAGCTGACAACAAGATATGCGATAAGGAAGAAAGAAAAGTTGAGAGACATGACAGGTTAGCTTGGGAAGTTAGGCTGTTGTGGTCGATGAAAAAGGTAGCAGTAGTACCTTAATAATTGTCGGAGCCCTGGAAACCGTGAGTAAACATCTTGAGGAGTACATGGAACAAATTGGGGTTGCAATAAGGGTGGAGCACTTGCAGAAAACAGCACTTGCTTGGAACCGCTCGAATACTCTGGAAGGTGCTCGAAAAATAAGAGGTGTTACCTTAGTTCACTGGTAGTGAACAGCTGACACTATAGTACATCTCCAGCGTTAGAAGCTGTGCAAAGGCAATAATAATAATAATAATAATAATAAAAAATAGAACAGCAACGAGCCATGATAAAACGATGGCAAGAAAAGCCCCTTCATGGTAAATACTGCACTAAACTAAACGCAAAAGAAATAGACAAAGAAAAATCCCAGCATGGTTGAGACTCAGGACTCAAAGCAGAAACAGAGGGATTTTTAATTGGCAGCACAAGACCAAAGCCTCCCCACCAAAATTACCAAAAACATGTAATGAAAAGAAATATTACAAGTAACTGCAGAATATGTGGAGATGGACAAGAAACAATAAATCATATTATCTCTAGCTGCCCAGTCCTGGCTAAGAAGGAATATATTCACAGAGATGACAGAGTTGGAACCTACATACATTGGAAGCTATGCCAAAATTATGGAATAACAACAGAAAAAAGATGGTATAGGCACACACCAGAAAAGGTCACAGAAAACGAGAAAGCATATCTGGGATATGCCGATACACACAGATAGAGAAATTAAGGCCAACAGACCAGATATAGTTGTCAGAGATCATGAAGAAAAAAAAATGCTTTCTAATGATGTATCAATACCGGCAGATGAAACGGTTCTCTAAAAAGAAATGGAGAAACTCTCAAAATACAAGACCTGGAAATAGAGATAACTAGAATGTGGAACCTGAAAACGGAAACAATTCCTATCATAGTAGGTGCATTAGGCATGATAAAAAAATTTCAGACAAATACATACAAAAAACACCAGGACTTACAAACACATATAACATACAGAAAATTGCATACTAGGCACTGCACACATCCTACGCAGAAACACTTTCCATACAATAACCATCAGAGCATCACAACAAATCACAGCACATACCCAAGGCACACAGAGCTGCGCTCGGTAGTGAAGTGAAAGCACGCTATAAAAATAAAACTACTGAATAATAATAATAATAGCCGATCATGGTGAAGGTTTCCAGCCCCGCACGTCCGAAACCACCTGCATAAGGGGCAGTGTTCTGGCCTCGGACGGTCGTTATGTCACAACAGATCACATACACGGTGTGCACAAAAATAGTCATAAGTGGACGATGAAAGAGTACGATACACTTATTGAATGTTATGAAAGAGCAAAGCTGGAAAGAAGTCGCGAAGTAGGCTGATGTACCTTGAAATTTTGGATGGAAAAGGACCTGTGTCCAATGTCAGAAAATAAACTAATGAACCAAGTGAGAGTAATTAGGAGGAAGGGTTACTTAACTGGAGTAGAACTATCTCAGATTAGTGACGGTCTGAGAGACCCTGCAGATGGGCAACAAAGGATGGTTGGAGCTGAAAGCAGAGAGAAGAGTAGTCAGGGAAATGATGATGGGGCTGTTAAGGATGAGGAACAGGAAGTTTATACAGCGAACCCTGATACTGTGATGGGTGGACATGCAGGAGAAATGAACCAACTAGGTAATGAATTGCTTGAAATTCAAAGACGACTCACCAACTTCATGAATGCTCCATAAGAAAAAATCCCCATGAATATGAGAACAGTAGATAAAAGTATGATAAATAAAGTAACACAAAAGATAAATGCTGTCATACCGGACATCCAGACATATTGAATAAAAGAGACAAATACTGTCAGACCATTGATGTAGCCATATCAAATGATATTAGTGTTGTAAAGAAGTTGAATAAAATCACCAAGTACTCCGAATTGAAAGTGGAAATGGCTGTATGGAATGCGAGATTGGAGCGCTGGGCTCAATCCCATTGAAACTTCAAGATTTCTTAAGGCAACTGGAAATCCCATGCAAGATTGATGTCTTTCAAAAAGCAGCCTTATTGGGCACGGCGCACATCTTCAGGAAATTGTGTCTAGGATCTACTTTGAAGACAGGGGGCGTCGCGAAGAACGACGAAAAGACTTTGACAAGCAAACAAACGATCAGTTGTTTGAATAGATATTCAACCAATGGTCTGTCACAAAAGAAGTGATATTCAACCAGTGCGTGTGTGTTTATCATTGTTGGCGTGATGAACCTCACAAGACACGACAAAGTGTATCTATCTATCTATCTATCTATCTATCTATCTATCTATCTATCTATCTATCTATCTATCTATCTATATATTATATATATATACAAACATGGACAGGTCACTCAGAATAAAAAAAAACAACAAAACCCAAGTGTTGAATTGTGTTTTATCAAAATTTCTTTGCAGTGTTTCTCATTGTAGCAGGAAACCAATATACAACGACGATAACAACAATAACAGCAACGACAGCAGCAGCAACAGATGTGAAATCCCAAACCGAATATGTTTTATTCATAACAATGACTCTCGCAAAATCCCTACTTTGTCTCGTCTCGTCTGTGGTTTCGTCAGGGTCTGGACGGACGTTGCGGTCACCTCCAGTTATATATAGAAACTAGAGAGACAGATATCTATCTATCTATCTATCTATCTATCTATCTATCTATCTATCTATCTATCTATCTATCTATCTATCTATCTATCTCAGTGGTCCCCAACCTTTATACTAAGCAGACCAGATCCCAAACGAGGTTTCTTTTAGGGGTCACTGCGAACGAAAAAAGTAAAACACAAGTCAAGAAAAATTTACATTTATAGAGTGAAGACCATCGAGGGCCGCCAGAAGGATGTTTCAGGGTTACATGTGTCCCTGGGGGCCGCGCTTAAGAACCATTCATCGAGATACACAGGCATGCATATATATACACAGACACACACACACACACACGCACACACATACACACACACACACACACACCACACACACACACATACACACATGAATTAGAAGGATGACCATACCGATAGGTGTGGCGTTGTGGATGATGGTCAGTCGGTTATAAGTAGTTGTAGGAGCTGCAGAAATAGTGTTGGCGGTGGTAGTGGTGGTGGTGATGACTGTGAAGGGAAGAGTGTGGTGGTGTTAGCGTATGTGTGGAATGATGGTGGTGGAGTGCTGGGGAGGTGGAGTTGGTATGTTAAGAAAACTGGATTATCTACTCCATAAAGTCAACGTAAATCTATTTCCTCGTGGATTATTTTGCTCCGACGAAGACAAAATTTGATTATCAACCATCAACAACGACAACAACAACAACAAAAACAGCAACAACAACCAGAAAAATAATTAAAGCAAACAAACGTAATAACCATAACAGCAACAAGAAGCATAAATAATAGTATGGAAAGCAATCAAAATCTAACAACCAGAATAAATTCTCCGAAAAATAGATTCTAGGAGGGATTGGCTTGAGAGCAATAGGAGAAACATAATAATAATAATAATAATAATAATAATAATAATAATAATAATAGTAATGAGAAGAAGAAGAAGAAGAAGAAGAAGAAGAAGAAGAAGAAGAAGAAGAAGAAGAAGAAGAAGAAGAGAAGAAGAAGAAGGTGAAGAAGAAGAGGGAGAAGAACGAAAAGAAGAAAAAGATGATGAAGATTAAGAAAGAAAGAAAATTAATAATAAATGATATAAATATTAAAAGCTGTGATTTATTTTAATGTAACCAGGGAGACGGATGAACGACATTGGTGACGACTCATTTCGAAATGGCGGCTGCGACGATGGTGATGGTGGTGTTGGTGATTACGTCAAGATGGAATGAAAACTACACGGAAACACACTAATAACCAATGATACGGATACACATACATGTATACATTTACACATACACACAGCCTACATACACATACACACAGCCCACATACACATACACACATAATTACTTATCAATCTATCACTTACATTTGAGACGACGACTTTTCGATAACAATAACCGGCTAGTAATTTATTGTATTATAAGTGTTTGGGACACATTATTTTTGATAACAATAAACGTTGATAATTTTTTTCGTGATTATATGAAGTGCTTCCTACTGTAACTCTCTCCTTTTCTCTGTCTGTCTGTCTGTCTGTTTGTCAGCCTGTCAGTTTGCCTCTCTGGTCC
>NW_021824685.1:30000-36383 GCF_006345805.1 Octopus sinensis | reverse complement strand
AACAAGCTTACGATGAATATGTCTGATTTTCTGTCCATGAGTTTATATATGTAAGGGTATGTAATTATATGTGTGTGTGTGAGTGTGTACGCTCGCGTGAACGTGTGTGTATGTGTGTGTATATGTTTGGGCGTTTACATTGTATGTGCGTTGTGATGTGATTGGTTCAGTATTGATTTCATTACTTTCTAAATAATCTTCAACAGAATTTTAGGTTTAGCATTTTAAGTGCGTTCCATAAAATATTTGAAAATTTTCATACTGAATATTGTGAAAAGTTCGTCAATAGAGTTTATAGTCTGCAAAAGTATCTGCCTGGAAATCTCCCGATAATATTTGCTTGTCTGAAGTTCAGATACTTCCAGCATTGATTTGCCATCCATCATTCTTGGATCGATAAAATATGTACCATTCGATTACAGTGGTGGCTGTAAATGACTATTTCATGTCAACATTTCTCACACTGTGCTTTTGTTCGATCTTATCTTGGTTACATTTACCCATTTTATATTTTTGCAATTAATGAATATGATAAAATGTTTGCAATTTTCCTTCGAGTCTATTGACTTTTAATTGCACTTAGTTTTCAATTCTTCCGTACTCTGCTTCTCTTTTACGCATTTTTCGTACACAATTCAAATCTCTACTCCACTCAGTCATCACATTTTACTACCTACAGGTTTTCATTATTGCTCTCTCGCGCTCTCTCTCTTTCTCTCTCTCTTTCTTTCTCTCTCTCTTTCTTTCTCTCTCTCTTTCTTTCTCTCTCTCTCATCCTGTCCTTCACAATCTGTCTTATTCAATCCCAACCAGGGCTTCATCACCCCTGAAGGAAGAACCTCTTCCTTGGAAACTTTCCACCACTGTATGTCTGTATGTTTCTTGTCAGGTGTTGCCATGGTCGCCTCTGGTGGAGGATGATATCACCTCACTATTCCGTCTTTGATCTGCCTCTTTATATTGCCCATTGCCTTCATATTGTCCACATTCATTCCGTCACCCTGGTTTTCTATCTGTTGTCCTTCAGTCATCTGATGCTGCCAGACCATCCATAGTTTTTCTCCTTGGTGGTTCTTATGATGTTGCTGTCTCTTGTGTGCTGTCCAATGCAGGCGTTGATTTTTGCGTCCCGCAGTGACGCCGATCCTGATTTGTTCTGTTCTCTGTTGATTACAATGAGGACGTCCATGATGAGGCATTGAGACCCCAAGCTCCACTGCCGTAAATTATCGCTTGTGCGATGTATTCGTTGGCAAAACGAAATTATAAACGTAACCTTTTCAAAATTTTCATGGAAACCCTGGAAGTTCCCGTGAGGTTTTCCACCTTCTCAAAGGCCGCTCAACGACGTGCTATCTTTCTCTTCATGTCTGAAAGGAGATTTTCGTCTTTCATCCCTATCTTTCTCGATGAGACGTAGCTGTCTACCTCCTCTATGGTCTTGCCGTTAACGGTGGCGAAAGCTGGCGTAGGTTGCCTGTCGAACATGAATTTGATTTTTCAAAGGTCCCTGTTGAGGCTTCTAGTGTAGATATAGGTGAGCACTTCCTCCCGTTAATTAAGAATATGTGCTGCAAAGATGATAACATCTGCGAAGTACAGGTGGCATAGTTGTTCTCCGTCAATGTTGATGCTTTTTGTTGATGACAGCGTCTTGCAGTCACCATTTAAACAACTTCGATAAGAGGTCGTCGCGCATTGCTCCTCTCTCCAGCTTCATCTTACCAATGTCTTTGTGGAGCCCGGGGGTTGATGCTGCACCGCAGTAAATATTTTTCAGTATTGTAATGTAGGCGGGGGTTTTATTCTATACGGACTGATACATCACCAGTAAATAATCATCTATTTATAGTTTAAATTCCAACCTTGATATTGCAATATCTGTTCCGTCAGTGTCTACAAACTGCACTGTTTGTTGACTTCTGGCAAAATGCTTAAAATTTACAAGTGAACCGTATGACACAAGTTAATGACAAACAAGCCTTTCTAGCTATACGTCTAGAATTACAAGCTATTTCCATCATCGCACTTGTAGATGACAATGATGCCACTAAAATTAATGCAGTGCCAACGAAATTAGTAAATGTATTTGTCTATAAGAATATTAGCAATATTAATAAGTTTGAAACAGTTCCTCGTGATATGTTTCTGAAAACTGTTGAGTTTAGTTGAAGTGTACAGAAATTTCTGGAAGTTACAACAAAAATAGTTATACAAACACCATATTAGATTTCTGGTTGTAGCGTGGTAAGTTGGACGAAATCGTTTGTGTGAACGTATGATAATTGTTGTGTTTTTTGCTGAGGTTGAAGATAATAATGGCGGTGGTGAGGAGAAGAAGAAGAAGAAGAAGAAGAAGAAGAGAAGAAGAAGAAGAAGAAGATGATGAAAATGAAGAAGAAGAAGAAGAAGAAGAAGAAGAAGAAGAAGAAGAAGAAGAAGAAGAAGAAGATGAAAATGAAGAAGAAGAAGAAGAAGAAGAAGAAGAAGAAGAAGAAGAAGAAGAAGAAGAAGAAGAAGAAGAAGAAGTGGAGGTAGAGAAGTACGATGCTGTTTTGACGATTTTCTTGCGAAACTTTCTACCTCATTACAATAATTCTTTATTTGGTCGGGTTGGAGCTGAATAAATTATTTAATTGACATCACACCGCGAAATTTTAGCAAATATTAGAGATTCAAAAGTCTAAGTTGATATTTGTATAAGGGGAATATGCAAATAAGGGAATTAGTTGTCAGTGTATGGCAAATAGACAGAAAAAGAAACATAGGAGATATAAAGAAAGAGAGAGAGAGAGAGAGAGAGGGAAACGGAAAGAGTAGCTGAGAGAGAGATAGACAGAGAGAGACAGAAAGAGAGAGAGAGGGACAGAACAAGAGAGAGAGAGAGAGTAAAAGTGATATAGGAGTTAAAAGTTGATGTAGTCACGTCCATATTGATGTGTGTGTATGTGTGTGTGTTTCCTGGTTGTAGAAGCTGTGCGTTTTGTGGATGTGTATGTGCTGTGTGTGTGTTTGCGTGTGTATGTGCATGTACACTCTGTGTGTCTGTCTCTGTGTGTGTGTGTGTGTGTGTGTATGTATTTATTCAAACGCCGAGGGGATGAATGCTGTTCACATATTCATATATTCGTAAATGAAAATACACTGATATAGACACGCAAATATTATGTATGTATGTATGTATGTATGTATATATATGTATGTATATAGGTTTCCATGTATGTATGTATGTGTGTGTGTGTATGTGCTTATGTATGTGCGTGAGTGTGGTTCAATTTGTACGAACAGAAGACACATAAATACATAGACATCTATTTGCATCTACATCTAAATCATGCTGAAGTGAGTTCGGTTTGAAGCAATAGGTTACGAGTTCAATTCCTGCATAGGTCGTAGCTTTCATATATTCATTGATAATACAGTCAACATAATAGAATAATGTGATCTCTTTAATCTACCGATAAGCTCTTTAATATCGTTTCGTAATTAAGAACTGTCAATGTTAACAAGGAATAAAGAAGACCCGAAACTTATGAGGGGGACAGTCGATTAGATCGACCCTAGTACGCAACAGTATTTAATTTGCTGACCCCAAAAGGATGAAAATGAAAGTCAGCCTCGGCGGAATTTGAACTCAGAAGGTAAGGACAGACGAATACCTATTTCTTTGCTACCCAAAAAGGGCTAAACACAGAGGGGACAAACAAGGACAGACAAACGGATTAAGTCAATTACATCGACCCCAGTGCGTAGCTGGTACTTAATTTATCGACCCCGAAAGGATGAAAGGCAAAGTCGACCGCGGCGGAATTTGAACTCAGAACGTAACGGCAGAGGAAATACCTATTTCTTTATTACCCACAAGGGGCCAAACACAGAGGGGGCAAACAAGGACAGACATAGGTATTAAGTCGATTACATCGACGCCAGTGCGTAACTGGTACTTAATTTATCGACCCTGAAAGGATGAAAGGCAAAGTCGACCTCGGTGGAATTTGAACTTAGAACGTAACGGCAGACGAAATACCGCTAAGCATTTCGCCCGGCGTGCTAACGTTTCTGCCAGCTCCCCACCCCTCGCCTTTAAGGAAGAACGAATCACCAATCGAGGAACTGTATGTTAGCAATTTCACTTGGTTGGTCACATTTTCTTTCTATCCAATCAATGGCGTTAGGAAAGAACCATGGCGTGGATACCACGTGACGGCAGGCATAAAAGGACTAAATCACAACAACTTCTCTTTCAGACAGAATCCACACTGCACATTAGCTGAACTAATAACGACTAACTATGGCTAGGAGTGGCTGTCTGGTAGGCAGCTTGCTTATCCACCACAGAGTTCTGGGTTCAGTCCCACTTCGTGGTACCTTGGGTAACTGTCTTCTCATATAATCTCGAGCCGACCAAAGCTTTGTGAGCGGACTTAGTAGAGGGGAACAAAAAGATTCCCGTCCTTTATATATATATATATATATATATATGAGAGCGTGTGTTTTTGTGTGTCTGTGATTGCTCCCCCATCATCGCCGAACCAGGTGTGTTTACGTCCCCGTAGTCCAGAGGTTCGGCAAAAGAGGTCGATAGAATAAGTACTGCGGTGCTCCAGTATGGCCGCATTTAAGTAACTGAAACAAATAAAAGAGTATATATATATATATATATATATATATATATATATGTGTCTGTGTGTGTGTGTGTGTGTCTGTGTCTGTGTCTCTGTGTGTTATGATGAGCAAACAGGGAAGGTCAACGGTTAAATAACACAAAACTGACCAGCGGCAAAACCACATCAATCTCTCATCCTCCAATCATGAACACTACGCAGCATGTGAACCAACACAGACTGACCAATGACCAACTGACGACCAATTCCCTTCATTCCTTTTCTGCACTGTTTCACCTGAAGCAAAGAACAGCAACCTAAGGAAAACCACATCAGACACTCTGACGGGCATCATTCCTAATGCGGAGCATCTGAAGAAAGGAAGAATACACAGCAAAGTCGAAACCACAACAACAGTGTCTTTTCTTCCTTTCATCCCTATTAAAGCAACTGTAAAATTTAACCCAATGCTAAACCATAAATCGACTTCTCTTTATTACGTCATCCGGACTTCGTACCAATTGAACCACGACTGAAAACTGATTTACGGTAAACCACAGCAAGAACTTCTGCTTCTTCCATGCCTCCTGGTACTTGAAAGGTAATATATTGCGTCGATACCAGAATAACATGTAAATTTCATCTCGGTGAAAATTGAATCCAGTATGTTAAGAGCAGCAAAGTAAAAAAAAAAAAGCGTTAAAAGAACCCATGGCATTTTGCCCGACTCTCTAACAATTTCATGAAAATCACGTGATGAATTATAAAAGGAAGTCGCAATTATTCCTTATAACTCCAACACTCCATTATTTTTCTGATAATCACTTCAGCGATCCTGGAAGCAGTTATTGAAATTCAACCTCATCAGCAAAGTCAGAAAGCAAAGGGAAATAATTTAATACCGCCGAACATTTTCTCCCCTTCTCTAAACAACCATAACACACACACACACACACACACGCACACACACACACACACACACACACACACACACACACACACACAAACACTCACACACACACACACACACACATTAATAAATACTTTAAAGACATTATTCGGATCTTTTCGGTTTGAACGGCAGTTAAGATTAGGGGTGGGCGGAATGGAATCTTTCTTTCTTCACAAATGTAAATAAACCCAATCTGTTTCTTAAACGAGGGACGTATTCATACGGCACAGAATGTTATTTACCTCACTGAACGTCAGTGATTGGTTGAAATTGCAGAAATTGAAGAAAAAAGCAACAAATATCTTACAAACTATAGAATTTTCTCAAAAAAGCCAAGAGAAAAAGATGTTTTATAAACACATTCTACCAGTATACGAAGTTTAAAATTTTTTAGTTACCTAATAATTATATTAAAATCTGCCGTTCAAACCGAAAAGATCCCATTATTCTTCTTTAAAAGAATTGTCTTCCATTCAAATCCGTATCATTTACATTTTAATCAGTACCCACAATAGTTATAGTCGCTAAAACTTACCTCAATTAATATTTGATATGTGGAAAATTTTAATTTCATTCTTCTACGTCGATGTTTATTCCCTAACTATTTAAGAATTTAAAAATAGGCTGATTGCAAATTGTAAAAATGATTTTAAGCTTTAATGTCGTAAAAAATATTGTTGCTGGGAAGTGTTAGAAGTAAAAGCAGGTACGACTTTGATTGTCTCCTACCATGAGTAATATATGTTATTAAAGAGTGAATAAATACGACAATATTTAATCCTAGAATGCAATATCACCGTAATCACCGTTACCGACCAGACTATCAG
>NW_021824685.1:0-25000 GCF_006345805.1 Octopus sinensis | reverse complement strand
TTGACATTATGGAACATCTGTCCGAGTAACAAGAATTTATGTTTCATTTTCACGTTTAAACATTTTTACCATTCCATGTAACATTATTGTTATCATTTCAATAGTTTGGTGTTTATTGCGTGCTTCACTACACTGCAGACAGATGAGTGTTTTGGAAACGCTAAACCTTTATATTTGTTTCGCTTGTTTTTTTAAATCCTATATTGAGACTGTTCGATGTTCTATAGGTGCAATGGGAAGTGATATATTTTGTATTTTTACCTGTCAGTCCCAGTATTTTAGTTACGTATTTGTGTGCATCGATTTTTTTTTTCTATTTTCTAGGTACTTAGTACCTACTGGAGTTTTGTCGGTTTTATCTGCATATTCTGACTATCGTTAATTCTGGGTAGTTCTTTCCAGTTTTTAAAGAAATATTGCCCTCTAGAATTAGATTCCTCCCCGATATTTACCCTCTGAATAATACGTGAATGATGATTTTAATCACACTGATCTATCAATCGACACGTCCTACACACTGTTCACCTTATTTCAACTAGTTCTTTGTGTTGTATAATTGTAATAACTTTTTCTTTGTGTATTTCATAAACCCCCCCTTAAATTCTAAAGCTTGGAAACTCCACTTGAGATTAAGAATTAGCTGCTAAAAAAAAAAAACAAACGATTGCTTGTTTCTCCAGAATAATCTAAATATGATGTAGTTAATACTCGTAGCCTGCGTTTTTGTCTAGGTTTTGACAGATCTTTACCAATATTCCTTGTTCTTTAACGTAATCCAAAATCCTTCAATCTTAACAATGTCTTGTTCTTCTCAGACAACGTTGAGAATGTGGGAAAATTAATAAAACATGTATATCCGCTACACCAATATCATTTCAGTAGGTTCTGTCAGATAACAATATTACTAATGTCCAATGATAGATCGGTAGCCACTACACACATTTTTTCTCTCCTTGTTTCTCTAGTTTTTTTTTCTGTGTCCCTTTTTGTAGAAGAGCGTAGGCTCGAAACGTAAACGACTTTTTCTATTCCTGAACGTTATACTAATACATCTGTTTGTTTTGTACACCACCTGTCTTCGTCTTTTGCCTTCTTTTTTTCGTGAACTCTCCCCTTAATAATGTCCAACCCTAACTAAGAATATTTTTGTGCCCTTTCTGCATCGATGACAACAATGAATACCAGTAATTATTAGGGTATTTAATTAGAACTCATACTGTCAGCAATATTAATTATTCAAATCGGTTGTACATGCATGCATTCACATATACACACATTTAAGCATCTATATAGATATATACATATGTTTATATACATATATATGTATGTGCATGTGTGTGTGTATGTGTGTGTATGGCAGTGGCTGTCTGTGTTATGTGGTTATGTATAGTTATTGCTTTTAGGTTTGTATGCAATAATTATCTGCATTTTCTATAATCCACTACAGATTACGTAAAATATTACAACACAAAACCTTGACAAATTCGTTTGAGCTAACCAAAATAATAAAACAATAAGAAATTTCTTAAATATAAAATTCCTGTTGATGGTATTGAATATAATGCATTAGGATCTAAAGAGCTGGTTGTGAAAGTAAAGAGGAAATAAAATTTTACTTATCGATTTTTCGATAAAGTTATAAAATTTTATGATTCTGCGTAAATGAAATATATATTTTGTAATCTTAGAATATCGCCAAGTATACGTGCTTACTCACACGTACGTATTCACATGCGTAGGCAGACACAAAACGCTGCATGATAGCTTAAAAGCCATCTTTACAGCCAAGCTGATCAGCTATTTGTTTTCCTATTCCCATCTTTGGATGCTGAAGATGTTATCTGTGAGCCTTCTTTTGAGGAGACACAAACTCCGAGATTTTTCTAGATAAACCTTATACGTGATCCTGAGGCCATGCTTTCCAGCAAGATCAATGACTACCCTGTCTCTGGGACTGATGAACATGACCATTAGATCACCCCTGAATTCCCAGCAGACTGGAAACCTCTTGTCTGTATCAATTCCATGTCATCAAGACTGCTTCAATCCCACTTCTAATAGAAGGGTTTTGGCGGCCACCAATTGGGGCACGGAAATTATGCACCATGCCGTAATGCCCTTTTCGCGTCTCTACCAGTTGATGATCAAATTTTCTACATTGAAACTCGGTTTTAGAGAAATCCTGTGCGACGTTACAAATTTGGCTACTGCTGTTGGTACTTGGTAGTATTACTCCAGGGGACTTAGAATTAGCAGATTGGGGCACAGTTGGGTAATCTTCAGCAAGATCCAACCATGCCACTTAGAGTATATTTTTGTTCTTCTTTGCCTCCTTAATGATGTGGTTATTTGTTGATGTATGACCCAGGAACCCTGCTTAAAAGAGGATTCTGGCTTTTTGGACACCAGTCACGATGCACTCGCTTGTGAGAAGTATTGTTGTTAATCTTTTCGCTATGGTGGACCAAAATATCTTTCTCACGAAACTGCTGAGTTTTCTTCATTTGGGACAAACATCCGTCTGCAAGTGTCCTCAGACAAGATTCCTGATTCTTCCAGGTAAAAATTATAAGTGGTGCCAGTTTCTTCAGCAGTAGCTGACAGTTTTTGAAAATCCCATTAACGAAGTCACCTGGCCCTCGAACAGATCCTGCCCGGGATTTTTCCACAACTTCCCTCATTCCATCGAAAATAAAACTAGCTTTATTAAAAGGGGTGGGGAGTTTCAGTGTTGATGGAAGGAAGTAACAATCTCCCAACGGAATATTTCGTCTGGTGTCACCTGAAAATAGCTATGACCTGAAAAATGATGTTTCATTAGACAGTTCTTTCTCTTTGCCACTCTCTCTTTCTGCATTTTCAGGAGTGGTTATACCCTGCGAAGTCGCAGCTGATTTCTTCGTAACTCTGAGCTAAGCTTTTTTAAGACATCTTTTACATCATATTTATAAGTCGCTAAATTTGGCATGGTTGTATCGCTACCACATAGGTTTATACACACACACACACCACACACACACACACACATACATGCACACACATACACCTATATATATATATGCGTGCGTATGTGTCCGTATGTGTATGCGAATATTCAAAACACTGCATATGTCCATGCGGATCGGTATATGTATATATGCATGTATACACAGTGGTGTATGTACAATCAATACAACAATAAAATGCATCATGTTGGGGCTTTACAGGGTTTAACGGAAACGCCTCATATCAGGGTCTCAGCTATAACTTAACTCGCATATGTGATGGTATTAGATTTGAGCGCGTAAGGCCGCGAGCTGGCAGAGACGTTAGCACGCCGGGCGAAATGCTAAGCGATATTTCGTCTGCCAATAGGTTCTGAGTTCAAATTCCGCCGAGGTCGACTTTACCTTTCATCCTTTCGGGGTCGATTAAATAAGTACCAGTTACGCACTGGAGTCGATATAATCGACTTAATCCCTTTGTCTGTCCTTGTTTGTCCTCTCTGTGTTTAGCCCCTTGTGGGTAGTAAAGAAATAGGTATTTCGTCTGTCTTTATCTTCTGAGTTCAAATTCCGTCGAGGTCGACTTTGCCTTTCGTCCTTTCGGGGTCGATTAAATAAGTACCAGTTACGCACTGGGCTCTATATAATCGACTTAAGCCGTTTGTCTGTCCTTGTTTGTCCTCTCTGTGTTTAGCCCATTGTAGGTAGTAAAGAAATAAGTATTAGATTTGAATGCGTGGAGGCAGAAATACCCTTGGTCTGTGTCAGGTTGCGTAGTAAAATCACCAGGAATGAGGGAACACTAACTGTGGACGCAACATCCGTCTAAGAGAGGGACACTCTGAGGAAAAACTGTAGATTCACGGGATTCCTAGTCATGTCTCTTCGGCCTTCGTTGCTCAGTACTAAATACTGTGTCTCAGAGAGTGGCAGTCGTGTAATACGATATATTTCACTGGCGTTCAGTTTTCTCATTATGGGGATCTCAATTTACGTTTCATCGACTGAAAGTTCTATGGCGATAAAAGAAGGTGGCATGCGCAAACCAAAGCAGCTGGAAACACACAATATGTTACAGCTTCATTTTGTTACCTAAGAGGTCATGGATAGAATGTCAGAAATGCAATACACGGCATCAATTAAGATGGAGCAATTAACATATGTACAATTAAGTAAATGAGCACACACATGAATAATACGCATGTGTGTGTGTATTAATATATACATAAATAATATTTTGTATATGTATGCATGAATTTATAAATTAGCTCGTCCGTCTCTGTCGACGATGATCAAGGACTTTACCTGAGAGAAGACGGGGCGTGGTGTGTCCGGTTCTGACAAATCAGTCCGGTGTGCGCTCGGTAGTGCTTTGCTTTCGATCAGGTACTGGTGATCTGTTAGGAGTAGAGGTAAGGGTTTCGCGTGTTCTTTGTGCTCCTGCAACACTGCTCTGATAGTGGGAGGTGGCAGAGCTCTCTTGTGCATATATACATAAATATACACACGCGCGCACACACTCAACTACACACACAGATACATAGATCGATAGAGAAATAGACGTAACATTAGAGAGTGAGAGAAACGGATGGCTGTATTGCCATGGACGTGGGTGTGTTAACATTTGCACGCATACATACCAATATACATTCGCTTATGTATGTTTATTCGCAAGTACGGTACGATGCAAATAGTCATAAATAAGTACACACACACACACAAACACACACACACACACACACTCACAATTAGCTCACATTTTTAACACTTTGATGTTAGATCTATTCTTTAAAAATTCTCTCGGCGGAAAACTATAAAGAATTACGTTACTCTACTTTGACAACACAAATGAAAAATAAACAAGAAAAGGAATTTCTAATATAAAACCTGTTGTTCTTTCTTCAAAGAACAAAGTGTTTTACGATCAATGATTGCAAGCACATAACGCTTCAAACAACAATGTTTTCATAAGAGTAGAATATATATATATATGTGTGTGTGTGTGTGTATGTATGTATGTACGTATATATATATATATATATATATATATATATATATATATATATATATATGTATATACATACATATCTACATAAACGTATATATATATATGCATATATATATATATATATAATATATATATATATATATACACACATTCATATACATATATGTATATAAAATATGTCTATATCTACCTATCTATCTATTTATGTCTCTCTCGCTCTCTCTCTCTCCCTGTGTCTCTCCCTATATATATATATATATATATATATATATATTCATATGTATATATGTGTATACGTATATATATATGTATGTATATGTATGTGTATGTATGTATGTATGTATGTATGTATGTATATGTTTAAATATGCGTTTGTGTTTGTTGCGTGTGTGAGTTCATTTATGGAATGCATAATTCTTAGATGTAACGATATTTCTTAAAAGAATTCTGCAATAAAATAGGGCTCAACGAAAGAGAAAAATTTCTAATTTCCTTGTCTGAAATTAATTTTTATTGTTTGATTTCGAAACCACAGCATATTACCATCAGTTTTGTGATATAGATATATCGTACTTGATTTTACATCGCAGTCCGATCACGTTACATAAAAGCCTTATTTAAAACAAAAATGACGCCATTTTTCTGTCGAATAAGAAATCATTGCGCCAACCTTGTTGTCTCTGTAAGTCAATACAGGCATGATTGATGGAGAAACGTATATTTACTTCACATTTGAATGAGGATCCAGATACATTATAGACAAGAGCCATGCTGGGGCAACGCCTTCAAGGATTTTTGTCGAAGGAATCGAACCTAAGATTTACCACAGTTTTCTAAACCTCGGTCAATATTGTTACATGTTACCACATTTGTTTCCAAGTGGGTAACCCTATGTTTTCAATTTCCGGGTTCATAGGATTATGCTCAAGGTCGCTTCGAAATTCATACGTGCCATCCTTGCTACATTCACCCATCTTTTTTTAAAACATTCACTAGACAAAACTTGCCTCTCTACTCTCACTTTCCTTTTTCAAGTTATACTTGAAGAAGTTGATGAGAGGTTGACCAGAGAGGAAAGTGTTTGTCTCCAAACCTTTCAGACGCGTCCACCATATACATTCTTTCGCCATAGCCACAAGGATGATGAAAATAGCTCTTCCTTCCCGTTTGAAGGAAGGAGGCGTGACAATATTGACGATAGACTCGGCTAATAAACCGACTCGTCCCACACGTGACAGCAGTTGTTCGACATAAGCCCACAGGTCGGAAATTGTTGGACACTGCACGATTGCATGCAGAGCGGTTTCGTCGCTCTGCCCGCATCTCGGGCAGGCCGGCCCCGTGTTTCTTGAGCCATACCTATAGAGCTTATCCCGAACGGGTAGCGCTTTTCGGTAGCACCGCCAGGCCAGGGATCTCTGGAAGTTGTCCATAGTTCCCGGCTCGAAAGTCGTTTCAAACAGGCGTGTCAGGTATTCCTCGTCGACGCCCAAGTTTGCCCCAAGATCGTCGTCGTACCTCCCCTCCACTAATCCCCTATAGAATGCTTTGGTTGTGTTGAAGTCACTCCAGGTCGACCCGGGACAGCAGAGTTGCTTGAGAGCAACGCGACACTCGCGGTGCCATTCGCCCTTCCTCGGCCTCTTTTTGATCCACGACTGCAGTTCGGTCATGGAGACGAGCTGCAGGAACGCGTGCCTCACAAACGACGACCACACCTGTTCACCGTCGTCAACATAGAGCCGGAGATGTCGCAGTCTCAGCGCATGTCTGCGCATCATCAACCATGGCATACCCAGCCCTCCTTTTAACGGGTGTTGACAGCAAATGGATCGCCTGACCATCGGGACGCATCCTTTCCACAAGAAGCGGAAGAGAATGCGTTCTAGTTTGGTGATGGTAGGGTCGGGAGATAGATAGATAGATAGATAACAGTAGATAACAGAAAATATTTATTCTAATCAACGTCTTTGCGTGCGTGATGACTTGATATAAAAATGTGCTTAATTTAGAGAAGAAATGTGTAAATAAGTGTTCCAGAGAAACGGTTGATCCCAGTCTTAAAATCTGGTGGAAATTCTAAAGCAGTTAAATGTACAATAGCATAAAATCACCGGAAATGTAATGGAATCTGGCATAAATCTTGGAGCCACTATAAATTAGAAGGCTTAGGAAATTATATGTTGAAACGAGAAAGATTTTATAAATGATTTTTAGGCATCACAAACACTAATAACACATGAACAAACAGCATTTGATGATAGCAGGGAGAAACCCTTATGGAGTTTATACAGATAATTCCATGTTGGTGACCGCAGCCCCCTCAACATCGTTCCCCCTCTGCCGAAAAGGCAATTTTTTCCAAACACGCCTGCTAGATAAGTTATATTTGTCTCAATTTGTCTAAAGTCGTAAGACACCTGCTGTTATCCTGTTATTACCATTCTTGTTTTTATTTTAATTTTGTTTTCGTTTTTTGTATTTATATTCGTGTGGCTTCGTCCGTTTTTCTGTCCTTGTTGCGTTTACATTCGTTCCTTTTTCCAAGAAATCTAATGCTCACAACTTAGTTTTTCCTTGGGGCTGGCCGCGTTGGAGCAAATATCAGAATTAAGCAGCCGAAATTTGCTATGATGATCCGGTTTCTGACTGAAGATTAAAGGCTTCGAATGACCCGTCTGTTTTCTGTGTTCGTCCCTTTATGTATCTCACATTCTTGTTTCTTTATATATAATTTTATTCCTTGTTAATATGTATATCCACAGAAAAAAACAATCGTGTCAAACTTTACATCATTAATGAAATCGAAACACACATGTCCACAACTGTTCTCTTATCTCCAGACAATAAGCCTGTTTTTTACAACATTTGTCCCTTTACAAGTGGGGCTGATCTCAATTACTGTTTGGTAATTATAATAGATTATTTTAGAAATTGACAAATTTTAACGAATCAAGATATTTGTCGTATGGTATTTGATATACCTGTGTCTGTTGTTCAAAAATCTGTCACTGTCCAGTTTGAGATTTATTTGCTCATTTTTGTATAAAGTGTTTAATGTCTCAGCTTTCAAAGGCTGAATCTCTTTGAGGTTTTTTTTTTTTTTTGTTGCCTTTCATCCTTCTTCAGGGGATTGATAGAATGTTAGTAGAGGCGCAATGGCCCAGTGGTTAGGGCAGCGGACTCGCGGTCATAGGATCACGGATTCGATTCCCAGACCGGGCGTAGTGAGTGTTTATTGAGCGAAAACACCTAAAAGCTCCACGAGGTTCCGGCAGGGGATGGTGGTGATCCCTGCTGTACTCTTTCACCACAACTTTCTCTCACTCTTACTTCCTGTTTCTGTTGTACCTGTATTTCAAGGGGCCGGCCTTGTCACTCTCTGTGTCACGCTGAATATCCCCGAGAACTACGTTAAGGGTGCACGTGTCTGTGGAGTGCTCAGCCACTTACACGTTAATTTCACGAGCAGGCTGTTCCGTTGATTCGGATCAACCGGAACCCTCATCGTCGTAACCGACGGAGTGCTTTAAAAAAAAAAAAAAAGATAGAATGTTACCATTCACATGCATGACACTTTTTATATCATCTTTACATCTATGTAGAATCTCTCTCCCCACTTCCTAAAAATAAATAAATAAATAACTAAAATAAGAATGAATAGTTTTGTGCTTCCAAAGTTGGAAAACCTAATTTGTTTGCTAATAAATTCTTTTAGTTTATTGAAAATAAACAAAAAGAATGTAATGGTCGAAACGGAATAAAATCGAACCTGACATGATAATGAAATAACGAACCAAAAGCGTAAAAAAAAAATGAAAGGCAATGTAGTTTTTACTTGAACTGACTGCACCCTCCCCTCCAGTCGTGGACTTCTTGCTGCGACGGTGGTAGGTCGGTGACCACACCCTCTACCTTTTTTACACATACCTACAGACGAAATTCCCCTATCTCTCTCTCTCTCTCTCTCTCTCTCTCTCTCTCTCCCTCTCTCTCTCCGACCATTCACACGACAGTCCTGCCATTAAACTCAAATGCAACGTCCGAATCCTATACCCCGTACCTCCCAACTTCTACTATTTTCCCTCACCATCTCTCCTCACCATCAAAACATATAGAAACTCAGGCAGTCTCCTATTTAAACGTTCCATTACCGCCAGCCATATACACCCCCAGACATTTTGAAGTGCGCTCGTCAACGATGCTACACGGAACCCACCAGTGACATTACAAGGTCTTAGTCACAGCATCACGCTACCTAAATGGTCTGCTGAACACATTCCAGCACTAATTCTTGCATCTTCTGCAAACTTTGCGGCACACATTTTATTGTGGAATACAAACCGACGCCATGCCAAACGCTGTGGAGAGTCCATTTGAACCATACTATTACGTATGACAGTAAACCTGTCACTGTGCACTTCAACACAAATAGCCATTCCATTAACCATTCATCAGAGTGTGGCATCTCTGCTCACCATAGAAATGGAAAGAACAATGTTTCATAAACAAATTTTGGACAACGTCACAAACGGGCTGAACTGAACTTTTCCCCTCCTTATCCTAATCCTGCTTTTAGTTCAGTAATCATAATCTTAGCCTTCATCTCCCTTTTCTCTTTATTTTTGTCTCAACCTTACCCTCATCCACTTCACTTCCTTTCTTTCTTTCTTTCTCTTTCCGTCACCCCTTCTCACACAGATTCTCGTATTACTTGTCTAGGTACGAAACTCATTGTTGTCTTGGCTTTAACATTGGCCAGATTTGTTAAAAGAACTCTGCTTTCTTCCTTGTTTGTTGAAAAGATTCTGGCTGTCAGATTCTTAGATACGCTAATCCACAGGACAATTTCATGATATTCTTTCTGTCAATTTCCCACATAATATGGCGAGCTGGCAGAAACGTTAGCACGCCGGGCGAAATGCTTAGCAGTATTTCGTCCGCCGCTACGTTCTGAGTTCAAATTTCTCCGAGGTCGACTTTGCCTTTCATCCTTTCGGGGTCGATAAAATAAGTACCAGTTACGCACTGGGGTCGATATAATCGACTTAATCCCTTTGTCTGTCTTTGTTTGTCCTCTCTGTGTTTAGCCCCTTGTGGGTAGTAAAGAAATATATATATAAAAACAGGGCTCACACACGCGCATATTAATGAACGTGCGTATCTTGTCTGCGTGTGTATAACGATGGACCTCACGCGTTGGGCTCTGCAAAACTCAAGCTTCTCCTATAATAAATCTCGATAAGTTTCTCATTGATCTCATGCTTAACAACTTCCTCAATGATGCAGACACAAAACCTGGTTTTGCATGACGTTCCTAACCATTACCTTCAAAACCGTCTTATTGTTTTTACTTCATTATTATCCTAATCTTCTACAGAGAACTAACTCGGAACAGATGGTGACCGACATCACATGAAATCCTCAGACTCGCTCCGGTGCTTAGGTTCTTTCACTTGAACGTAAAATGGTTACTGCTTTTATCACGGAAGCTGCAACAATACTCAGCAGCAACAAGCCGCTTTGGAGATAAATTCTATTAAACTAAGCAGGGAATTCCCTTTCCAGTGTAATATTTTTGTTTTGTTGTTTGTTCCTTCTCGAGCCATGCCTGGCTCATAAGGGCCGCTTTCCCGGTTTCTTGGCGTATAGGTTCCCCACCTGGACGCGACGCCGGTCCGTCGCAGGTGAGCTGCAAGATGCAGGAGGAAAGAGTGAGAGAAAGTTGTGGCGAAAGAGTCAGCAGAAGTTTCGCCATTACCTTCTGCCGGAACCGCGTGGAGCTTAGATGTTTCGCTCATGAACACACACATCGCCCGGTCTGAGGTTCGAGCCCGCGATCCCTCGACCGCGAGTTCGCTGCTCTAACCACTAGGCCATGTGCCTCTACTTTCCAGTGTAATATGACAATTAACAAATCATTTCATAGTCACTGATAATTATTACTTCATACATAAATCCATACACATCGCGGTTCACCTATCGCGGTTCGCCTATCGTGGTTTATTATTAAAGCTTACGTCGATTCCTCCGTGGTGTTGTTTTGCATTTATGATAAAATATATATAAATTATAAAAATAATAATAATAATAATATAAATGCAGTACAGTATTGTTTCTACTTCGCGGATTTACACCTATTGCGTGGGGTTTTGGAATGTAAGAACCGTGATAGTCGAAGGATTACTGTATCTACATACCCTTTACTCTCTACTCTTTTACTTGTTTCAGTCATGTGACTGTGGCCATGCTGGAGCACCGCCTTTAGTCGAGCAAATCGACCCCAGGAGTTATTCTTTGTAACCCTAGTTCTTATTCTATCGGTCTCTTTTGCCGAACCGCTAAGTTACATGGACGTAAACACACCATCATCGGTTGTCAAGCGATGTTGGGGGGACAAATGCAAACACACAAACACATACAGACACGCACACATACATACATATATATATATATATATATATATATATATATACGACAGGCTTCTTTCAGTTTCCGTCTACCAAATCCATTCACAAGGCTTTGGTCGGCCCGAGGCTATAGTAGAAGACATTTACCCAAGGTGCCACACAGTGGGACTGAACCCGGAACCATGTGGTTGGTAAGCAAGCTACTTACCACACATCCACTCCTAAGAATTCAAGTGAATCAGGTCCTTAAATATTGAAGCACAAAGGTCGGGCTAGAGAAGTCACTATCGCTTACCAAACAATGTTAGTGGAACATATACGTACGTACCGAAGTAAATAAGGATATATATTCTAGTTGTACGTACAATCATAAATTACCAACTAAATATTCCATGAGTCTCAAGGCAGCATGACTGTGGTGTAAGAAGTTTGCCTCCCAAACACGCGTTTCTGGCCTCAGCCTCATTGCATCGCTCTAAATGTGCTGTAGTCAATAGACTCCACATCCACGTTAAATGCTGGTTCCGAGTAACATTAATAATAACCGAATAACAACAGCTGGAAAGTGGTTCACACACTACAGCTGTTTCAAACGTGTTTTCATTGATGAATAGAATTATTACATCATGAGAGAAAGAAGCGTTTCATTAGGTGGATATATTCATGAATTAAACATTTAAAAATAAACATTTCAAAAATCCATGTGTGCGACATTTCATGACTCTGAATGAAGTTCGCCAGAGACTCATGAAATGCCATATACTTGGGTTTAAATATTGTTGCTTAATATTTAATTCCAGCATATATTCACCTGATGAAAACAGATTTTTACCTACGATGTAATAATTATATTCTTAAATAAAAAACAAAAATCTCTGAAACAGCTTTAGTGAATGGACTACTATCCATCTATTGTTATTTGTATATATATATATATATATATATATGTATATATATATGTATATATATATAAAGTTACTTATTATGGTTGGTCAGAGACTGACCATTAGTTTCTCACTTGAAATGCACTTAGCCGTACAGACAACCGGTCAGACGCAAATGACCGAAGAAGAATAAACTCCCTACAATTAAAGGAGGAATAAATACGTCATATATATATGTATATGTGTGTGAGTGGACAAACACAATATAAGTGATATTAAAAATTATACTAAAACTATGTAAAGTGTATGTATTTCCTCCTTTAATTTCATATATATATATATACATATATATATATATATATATTTATATTATATATATGTATATATATATACATATATATATATATGTATATATATATATATATATATATATATATATATATATATATTTATATATGAATATATATATAAAGTCGACAGACACCTGTTGTTTTGTCCTGTTATTATTATTATTATTATTATTGTTTTTTTGTATTTATATTCGTATTATTTTTTGATTTTGTATTTATATTCGTGTAACATCGTGCGTTTTTCTGTCCTTGTTTCGTATATATTCGATCCTTTTCCCAATAAATCTAATGCTCGAAGCTTAGTTTTTCCTTGGGGATGGCCTGATCGGAGCAATCTCAAGATTAATCAGCCGAAATTGCGAGGATGATCCGGTTCTTGACTGAAGATTAGAGGCTTCAAATGACCTGTCCGTTTTTTGCATCGTCTATTTGAATGTTTTGCGTTCTTGTCCCATTTTGTATTTATATATATATATATATAAATTGTATATATATAAATTATATATATATGTATGTATATGTATATGTATATCTAAATATATATGTATATATATGTATATATGTGTATATATATATATACATACATATATATACATATATATATATGCACACACACACACACATATATATATATGAATGTATGTATGCATGCATGTATGTATGTATATCGTCCTGCTACTGACTTGGATCTGCAGAGATTAACAGTTAAGTTTCGTAACTGTAATATATGTTATGTCATCAATAATAACATTAAAAAAAATCTTAAACTTTTGTATTTATATTCAATGTTATTGATTTCGGTAATTAACCCTCCCCAGAATTGCAATCAATTTTAGATGGATTAGGACTTAATGATACATATCTAAACATATGGAGAATTATACTGTTCAATTCAGCCGTTACTCGTAAAAAATGCCTATCCATGCAGCCAGCCAGCCAGCTAGCCATTCATCTATCTATCTATCTATCTATCTATCTATCTATCTATCTATCTATCTATCTATCTATCTATCTATCTATCTATCATCTATCTATCTCTATCTATCTATCTATCTATCTATCTTATCTCTATCTCTCTATCATCTATTTACCTATCTATCTATCTATCTATCTATCTATTTATCTATCTATCTATCTATCTATCTATCTATTTATCTATCTATCTATCTATCTGTCTATATATATATATATATATATATATATATATATATTTATCTATCTATCTATCTATCTTCTCTATCTATCTATCTATCTATCTTTCTATCTATCTATCTATCTATCTATTTATCTATCTATCTATCTATCTATCTATCTATCTATCTTTCTATCTATCTATCTATCTATCTATCTTTCTCTCTATCTATCTATCTATCTATCTACCTATGTATGTATGTATGTATGTATCTATATATCTATATATTTATCTATCTGTCTGTCTGTCTGTTTGTCAGTCTATCTATATGTTGCTCTCTACGTATAAATATATGGAAATACATTCGTGTTTGTGCTTGTGTGTATTTATATACACACGCGTGCGCGCATGCACACACGCATATGTATGTGTGTGTGTGTGTGTATGTGTGTGTATTTGAGAGAGAGCGAGAGTGTGTGTGTGTGTGTGTGTCTGTGTGTGTATCTATGTATGTACACACACATATATACTTAAACTGAAAAGACAGCCAATCGAACAAAGCGTTAGAAACAAATAAAGCTAGAAACACTCTATTTATGACATTAGTGTGTCATAAATATGTCTGGTTTTAATGCGAAACTTAAAACATAAACTGTATTTGCTGTAACAGATAGATGCCAACCAACATACTAGATACAGTTTTGTTATGACAGTTCTGTTAAATCGATTTTTGCATCTTTTCTTTCTTGTTACACAGGCTATTCATAGTTTTCGTTATTTATTTCATATTATTAATATCATCATCATCATCATACCCATGGTGCATATATGCTGCTATTTGCTTAAGGTACGTTGTTATTATAGGAGATTTTTTTTATGAATATGTTTAACGTTTTACTTAACTGGAAATCAAACTACTGGCTTGTAACGCGTACGCGCTCGAATCTCTTTTGCTTTGCCAAAATTATATGAAAGATGCCAAGAAAAAGGATTTGATGTATTAAACATTGTTATTTATGTTTATCTTTCTTCAGATTCATCTTTGTTGACCTTTTATTTCGATTGTAACAGGGTGGCTTCTCAAACTAGAGTGCAAGATGTCAAGCTAGAATTGGTATGTTACTTTCCTCTTCGGTGTGAATGGGAAACAGCGTTTGTATGCAGATGTGTATAGGGATAATTATGTATGATCGAGACGACCATTTGTGTGTCTGCTTGCTTTTATACATATATATCTGTGTGTGTGTGTGTGTGCGTGTGTATGAATATAGATCGCAGCCCACATATTAGATACAATTATAATATATATATATATATATATATATATATATATATATATATATATATATATTACATGCACACGTACATAATATATATATATATATACATATATATATATACATACATATATATATATATATATATTACATACATATATATATATATATATAGAAATTCGGGGTGAGTACTGATAATTATAAGCACCTGTGTATACCGTTTGGTGGTGTAGGTGGTGGAGTAAATTAATTAAAATAAAATAAAAACGTGATGCGAAGGATTCAGCGGTACATATGTTTCGGGCCTTTATTAGACAGATTTATAACAATGCATAATGTATGTCTACATACACACACGCGCGCGTATATACATGTGAGCGTGTACGCGCGTAATGTCCGTGTATATATGCGGATATTCTGTTGTATGTATGTGTGTGTACGCGCGTGCGTGTGGGTGCGTGTGTGTTTATGTACGTGTTTACACGCGAGTGCGTGTGTATGCGTATAGGCTTGGAGGCGTATATGTACGCGTGTATGTGGGTGTATGTATCCATGATGATATGTATGTACTAGAAGTCCATTTAATTCAAGGAACCAGATTAAATGCTCATCAGCTCTGATTTACAACGCATTAAGTCCCCAGACGAAACTGTTGGTTTACTGACAATTCTACAACTAAATTTTATCAATCTCCTGACCACCATGCTTGGTCCGTAACCTCTATACATCCCTTATCTTACATTCTTTTACACTTTTATCATTTTTTATCAGGTTTTTTTACTTTTATTTCTATTTATATTTTTACTTTATACCTTATGCCTTTACATTTATTTATATTTCTTATATTTCTTTATACCCCCTTTACATCTCCTTACAACTCTTTATATCTTTATCCTCTACATTTTTATTATTTCTATACTTACACTTTTTATATATTTTTTATCACTCGTCCCGAACTCTCGCCCCTCCATCTTCACCTCTATATATGTATTTATTATTTACATTACTCAACATCCAATTTTCCTCATTCTACATTGAGAGAAGAAAGAGATGGACCTCTTCAATTCTATGCTGCTGCCGCATTATGTCGTACGTGTGAATGAGAGGATTTGCATCCCCACCCAAGAATTTTTGATGTAACACATGTCCTTGTGGAAGCTGTTGTGCGCGGCTGAAGAAGGCCACAGACATACATTATGCATTGTTATAAATCTGTCTATAAAGGCCCGAACATATTAACCGCTGAATCCTTCGCATCATGTTTTTATTTTATTTTGATTAATTTATATATATATATATATATATATATTTAATCAATATAGGGTGGCAAAAAAAATTTTTTTAGAATTTTTTTGCCACCAGCGGCCTAGTGGGAAAAAATTAAATAGTCATATACCATTTTTAAGTTCAACATCACAATCAAGGAACGGCCATAATAGGCCATTCACCCACTAGAAATAACAGCCAAAAGCTTTAACCGCAAAATAACATCAATTCCGTAACCAGGAGAAAATTTAAAAAACATTTACCCTGTAATTTCTTATACGATGCACCGTTTCGTCTACTGTTTAATGGTAAACTAACCTGATTAAATTAAATCAAGCCAATCTACCATAGGCCCTTAGATTCATCAGTAAGAAATAGCCAAGTTGGAACAGATTTTTTCACGAGGATTCTCGTCTGCCTCGGCAATATCTGACCTAAAATTTTCAAATCATCGCACTCGCGCCAAATTTTCGGCAGCAAATAAATATAAGCCGCCGATTCCATTACGGAATTAACCAGAAAATTCATAATTAATCAATAAGAAATTACAGGGTAAATGTTTTTAAAATTTTCTCCTGGTTTACGGAATTGATGTATTTTGCGGTTAAAGCTTTTGGCTGTTATTTCTAGTGGGTGAAGCCTATTATGGCCGTTCATTGATTGATGTTGTTAACTTAAAAATGGTATATGACTATTTAATTTTTTCCCACTAGGCCGCTGGTGGCAAAAAAATTCTAAAAAAATTTTTTTTGCCACCCTATATTGATTAATTATGAATTTTCTGGTTAATTCCGTAATGGAATCGGCGGCTTATATTTATTTGCTGCCGATAAATTTGGCGCGAGTGCGATGATTTGAAAATTTTAGGTCAGATATTGCCGAGGCAGGGACGAGAATGCCTCGTGAAAAATATCTGTTCCAACTTGGCTATTTCTTACTGATGAATCTAAGGGCCTATGGTAGATTGGCTTGATTTAATTTAATCAGGTTAGTTTACCATTAAACAGTAGACGAAACGGTGCATCGTATAAGAAATTACAGGGTAAATGTTTTTTAAATTTTCTCCTGGTTTACGGAATTGATGTTATTTTGCGGTTAAAGCTTTTGGCTGTTATTTCTAGTGGGTGAATGGCCTATTATGGCCGTTCCTTGATTGTGATATATATATATATATATCACGTGATCACGTGACCGACCAGTCCATCAGATGTAGTTACACATCGCTGGTCCCAATGCGTTTACATTGTTTTAGCCTTCGAATGACGCCACCACCCGCTGGCTAAGCGAGCAGGCCAATATATATATATATATATATATATATATATATATAATGTATGTATGTATATATTATGTATGTGTATATATATATATATATATATATATAATATATATATATATATATATATATATATTATATATATATATATATATATATATAATTATACATATATATACATATATATATATACATACTATATATAGAGATACATATATATATATATACATATATATATATTCTTTTCTACTCTGACCACAAGGCTCGAAATTCTCGGGGACGGAACCAGTCGATAAGATCTATCCCGGTACGCAACTGGCAATTAATTTATCGACCCGGTGAGGATGAAAATTAAAGTCGACCTCGCTGGAATTTGAACCCAGACGTAAAGACAGACCAAATATCTATTTCTTTACTACCCACAAGGGGCTAAACACGGAGGGAACAAACAAGGACAGACAAACGGATTAAGTCGATTATATCGACACAAGTGCGTAACTGGTACTTATTTAATCGACCCCGAAATATTGAAAGGCAAAGTTGACCTGGGCGGAATTTGAACTCAGAATGTAGCGGCAGACGAAATACCTACTTTTTTATTACCCATAAGGGGCTAAACATAGAGGGGGACAAACAAGGACAGACATAGGTATTAAGTCGATTACATCGACCCCAGTTCGTAATTGGTACTTAATTTATCGACCCCGAAAGGATAAAATGCAAAGTCGACATCTTATCTTTACTACCCACAAGGGGCTAAACACAGAGAGGGCAAACAAGGACAGACAAACGGATTAAATCGATTATATCGACCCCAGTGCGTAACTGGTACTTATTTAATCGACCCCGATGGATGAAAGGCAAAGTTGACATCAGCGGAATTTGAACTCACAACGTAATGTCGCCTGGTGCGCTAATGTTTCTTAATTCTTTACTACCCACAAGGGGCTAAACACAGAAGGTACAAACAAGGACAGACAAACGGATCAAGTCGATTACATCGATCCCAGTGCGTAACTGGTACTTAATTTATCGACCCCGAAAGCATGAAAAGCAAAGTCGAGCTCGACGGAATTTGAACTCACAACGTAACGGCAGACGAAATACCGCTAAGCATTTCGCCTGGTGTGCTAATGTTTCTGCCAGCTAGCTGCCTCATATACATATGTATTAACACACGCAGTTATATGTCAGGGCAATGTTACATCACCTGCGCTTGGGTGGCTGTGTTCGTGTTCATAAGTGTATAAGAGTCTTCGTGTGTGTGCTAAAATATAATTTTGTACCCGCCTGGAGTAAGATGTTAAATCTAGAATGCACCTTATGTTGATACTATTATAAATATATGTGTGCGTGTATACATACATACCTATATCTATATATATATATATATATATATATATATATATATATATATATATATATGTATGTATGTAGTATGTATGTATGTAGTAGTAGTATGTGGATGTATGATTATTATGAGAGAGTGGAATAGATATTATAGATTGATAGAATGATAGATAGATTTATAGATTTGGGAACTTTTCCCAATATAATATTTCATATATATATATATAGACCTAATCCTTAAATTACTTCTTAAGTCTTCACATTTCACCCGTTGAACCTTTGGCACTTGATACTAATTAAGAACATGTCAACTTTACATCTGATATTCGTCCAATATTTTGATTCTAACAATTATAATTCAAGTTTTTACAAAGACATTCAGATTGTTTGGCCAAGTGAATAACGTATATGGTTCATGATCATAACATCTTGGTTTACATTTCTGGACGATGCGGCACCTTGCGTCCGTGAGTAAGGTAGATTATTTCCCATTGGATGGAAGCACTCCATCGGTTACGACGATGAGGGTTCCGGTTGATCCGAATCAACGGAACAGCCTGCTCGTGAAATTAACGTGTAAGTGGCTGAGCACTCCACAGACACGTGCACCCTTCAGCGTGACACAGAGAGTGACAAGGCCGGCCCTTTGAAATACAGGTACAACAGAAACAGGAAGTAAGAGTGAGAGAAAGTTGTGGTGAAAGAGTACAGCAGGGATCACCACCATCTCCTGCCGGAGCGTCGTGGAGCTTTTAGGTGTTTTGGCTCAATAAACACTCACAACGCCCGGTCTGGGAATCGAAACAGCGATCCTATGACCGCGAGTCCGCTGCCATAACCACTGGGCCATTGCGGCTCCACAATTTCCCATTATCATAGTTCTCACAGCAGTTACAGTATATGTACTAGTACAGTGCATGCGCAGTTCGATCTTCCTCAATCACTCACAACTTGACTCTTACGCGGTGCAAGTGTTTGTATGCATATATGTTTGTATAATTGCACTTATACATGTGCAACTGTGCTTATGCATACACACACGCATAAGGCAACAAATAAGTAGATTTGACTTACCTACGGTAATTTGAAAGTTAAAGCGTTTTCCGTAAAGTACAAATAACAGTTTAAGCAAACTGATTCCATTTTTAGACATAAGTCTTGGTTCCAACATTTAGAACAAGTTCAGTAACTTCGGAGGAGCGGATTAAGTGGATTACGTCGACCCCTAGTGCCTAGGTGGTACTAATTTTATAGACCTTGAAAGCATTTAAAATAAGGTCTATATGTATATATATATATATATATATATATAATATATATATATATGTATGTATGTATGTATGTATATATATGTATGTATGTATGCAAGCATTAATTTAAAATAGCTATCTGTGCGTCATATTTAATGCGAATAAATAATGAAAAGCAAACTGCACCATTCATCCCGAGATAATATCTCTTATGTACTTTCTGTGTTTAAAAATAGAAATATATCGGTAGCAGACGAAAGTTATCCATTCTCTGCAGTAACCATGTTAGATACGCATTTCGGCCTCTTTCAACCTCACCAGTAGCATGTACTCACTGGCACCCACTTGCTAAGTTTATCATCACTGAAATCGCATATTTTGTAATGTAGTGGCTGAGGGGTTTCTGGAAATTTATGGAAAATTGTTTTGGCAAAGGATCAACAAAAGTAACGGCTCTTATTTGGAATGCAGGATGGTTGAGAGTTGTAAGATGCAGGAATTGATCTTTTACGCTTTTAAATATTGGTTTCAAATTTTGGCACAAAGCCAGCAATTTCCGAGCTGGGAGCAACTCGACTACATTGGAACCTGTGCTCAACTGGCACTTATTTTTATCGACCCCCAAAAGGATGAAAATCTCCAAGTCTCAAAGACGGACGAAATGCCGTTAAGCATTTGTTCGTCGTGCAAACGGTTCTATCAGCTGGCCTCACTTATACGCTTTTGAATATTTAGGGCGGCGAGCTGGCAGAAACGTTAGCACGCTGGGCGAAATGCGTGGCTGTATTTCGTCTGTCGTTACGTTCCGAGTTCAAATTCCGCCAAAGTCGACTTTGCCTTTCATCATTTCGGTGTCGATAAATTAAGTACCAGTTACGCACTGGTGTCGATGTAATCGACTTAATCCGTTTGTCTGTTCTTGTTTGTCCCATCTGTGTTTCACCCCTTGTATGTAGTAAAGATTTATATACGCTTTTGAATATTGACATTGTAGGTGTTGTTTCACTGGTCGGATGTTACCCTGTTGTTGGTGTTGGGGAGTGAATTTAGATAGTTTTTGCATGAATTGCTCGTTGCCGAGACATCCTCCTCACCACAAAACATAATTGAACGAGATGGATGATCTTAGGCAGTGGACATTTTTTGCTATATTAATGATGAAGGATAGTTTCAGTCATTGCCCGACCTGTTTCAAATAGGCTTCAAGAGTGAAGCACACATGTGACCAGCAGGAGTTAAAACTGGCGGGGTTCCAACTAATCAGCTGATTTCCAGAGTGTTGGGGGTGGGGCGTTTTATGGTATATAAATGCAATTTCTAAGGGCAGTTGCATCATCCGGTGGTTGCAGAGACCTTTCTGGATTGATTGAAAGAAGTGCGTACAACAGCTAGAATGCATGCATGTGTGGTGTTTGTGTGTGTGTGTGTTGTGTGTGTGTGTGTGTGTGTGTGTGAGAGAGATGAAAGTTGTGGTGAAAGAGTACCTGTTGTACCTGTATTTCAAAGGACCGGCCTTGTCACTCCCTGTGTCACGCTGAATATCCCCGGGAACTACGTTAAGGGTACACGTGTCTGTGGAGTGCTCAGCCACTTACACGTTAATTTCACGAGCAGGCTGTTCCGTTGATTCGGATCAACCGGAACCCTCTCCGTCGTCGTAACCGACGGAGTGCTTCCATTCATGTGAGAGATAGAGAGAGAGGTGATGATGATGGCAGTTTCTTCAGGTCCGAGAATCATGACGAAGAGAGGCTCCTCCTCAAGTGCCATTGTAAACCGATCCTTGACGCCCAAGATCTTTTCTTGCCTCAGTCAGCACAATATGTTCTCATTCTTTAAACTGAGAGCTTGGACCATAATGCCTCAGCAGGCTCGGACGGATGTAGTTTCCAGCAGGTTGTCACCAGTGGCTTTTCTGAGGCGAATTGCCTTACACGGTTGGAGATCTTCAACTACACTGGACCTACCGGAAGGGTGCTAAGAGGGCTCCGAACCACCGGCAGTCTTTCACTCTCTTGTGTTGCGCTCGAGGTTGGCTCCTTTAGCTTTTTCCTTTTGCTGAGCAGAGAAGTTTCGTTTCTTCCACATCCTGCTAATGAAGCCATTACAGTTATTCTGACAATGGTACAACTCCGGGTCAGAGAAGACCTGGGAAGTCTAGTGAATAAGTTGTGTTTTCACACACTTCAAAACCCTGAAACTCCTGAATGCGAGCCCCACTGCCGAATGAAATTATACATAAGAGAAAAAGGCACAAATAATTGTGTGTATGTGAAAGGTCTTTGCATACAAATATACAAACACTATCCAAGACGAAAAGATAGATTTTTTTTTTCGTTGGAGATATTCATTGGAAAATTTACAGGAATCAATATTGAAAACGAAACTAGTATTATAAAGTTTATAGCATTCTCACTACATTCTCGATTAGCATCCACATATGGGTGCTTTTCTTTTTTCTGTCCACCTGTATGAAGTAAATAATATTTGTTTTGATTTTTGTCGTAAATACTGAAGCGTCGTAAAATATAGGAATCTAATGTGGCATTCTCTGGCTCAGGGTATTTCTAATGCTGTTAATGAAAAACAAACACAAAAGCCAACTCACCCCGGCACTCAATCATATGCACTCCCTGAAGCACACTCAAATATTTGTATGAGTTTGTTTAGGTATGATGGGTGCATTTAACCGAGCTGCTCTGGCTTATGATCGAAACAGGACTCTTCTGCTTTGAAGCGAACTTCTTTGCTACTCACTCATACTTGCGTGTGTCTCTTTCTTCAATTCTCCCAGTCTTACTCTCTCTTCCCCTCCTTTCTCTTTCACCCACTCTATCTGTCTGTCTGTCTGTCACCTCTCTCATATATATATATATATACATGTGTGTGTATGTGTTCGTGTGTGTGTGTATGTATACACGTACATACATACACAAAATTTATACTATATATATATATATGTATATCTATATATATACACACATATATATATACATACATATATACATATATATATATACATATATATATGCATATATATGTATATAGGTTATATATATATATATATATATATATTATATATATATTATATATATATATATATATATATATATATATATATATATATATATATATATATATATAATATACAATATATACAATAACATATTTACATATACATATATAGGCAGGTAATTAAAAAGACGGACGATAGTAAGATAGAGACGAGTGAACAGCTGTGTAGAGAAAGTGAGAGACTGCAAAAATATATAACGAGGAGGAATGGATAGAGTGAGAATGTGATTGTTGAAGCAGTGAAGCCATTATATTAATTATCGTTGGATAATACGAATTTTCAAACCTGCCTCTTGTTTTGCTTTACTTTGCAAAACCTATTAACTTTGACGACATCAGGGAATACGAACAGAATTTCGACATGCAAGCAAAAATAGGAAAGCGAAACAAAATATAGAAAAGCGAAAGCGAAAACATAAAATCTCGAAGCTATATTAACAAGATAAATGCGGTGACGTAAAGGTGTAAATGAATGGCATGAAAATGAAAGGAATGTCTATATATGCGTAAGTAACTCTATCTGTTTGTCTTTCTCTCTGTTAAGTGCCTGTATATTAGAGTGTCTTTGTACGCTTGTGTGATTGTATGTGTACACATATAGGATAGCATAGAATTCAACCTTTGTAATCTTACATAGTTACTTGGAAGGCAAATTCTCATCGTTGGTTTTCTGTACGGTATGTCAGGTGTTACCAGAAAAATATTACCTGATTTTTACATGAAAGTGTCATTGCGTGTTAGATGATATTGGCTAAATGTTTAAATATACGAAAGTGCAAACATCAAACACAATGTGTGTAATGTTGTTCAGAGGATATAACTGTGTGAGTGTGTGTGTGTGTGTGTGTAGCTGAGTCTGTATGAGGGTATGTGTGCGTAAGCTTTTATTTGAATGCTAGTATATTTATCTTTGTATAAATGTATTTACATACAATGTTATGCATAGATCATTTAGCATGAGTAGACGAGGAACGACACGACTGCGCAAAGATGCTGATGGTTTTATGTGTAGATACGTGTATGCGTGTACGTTGGTGTGTGTATGTGTGTGTTTGTGTGTGTGAGTATTGTTTTGCGTGCGTGAGCGATTGAGTGGGTGCGCGCACGTGTACATATATCCGTTTACTGTTGACTGTTGGGAGACAGAATACTCGATAACATATGAGAGATAAATAACATTACTTTGGTCCACTCAGTTTTATTTCCTTCTCTACGTTTTGCCTCTAGATGCACAAAGCCGTGACTTACCTGAAGACCCTCTGTAGCCACAGGCGAAACTCAGAGTAGAAAGAGACTGATTGTCGTAAATAAAATTCTATATACTTACATCCATATACATACACTAAAATCTTTCTAGCGGGGCTCTATAATGATTAACAAAATGGCAATTATGACCAGTGTCCCACTTAGAAATGTCGATAATCTCACGTTTCAAGAATTCTCAGAAATTGAGGTGTGATTAACGAATGGAATCCACTTTCCTTTGGCGATCGTGCTGATGAAGCTTATTGAGCGAAAACCAAGTGCAGCGGACTGACCTCTATTCTCCAGACACTAATGGCGTTCCTTTCCATAATGGCATGCCGATTTTGGAGGATACATGGATCTTGTGATTATCTCCCCTTCTCACGAGAAGCCGATCATGTTTGTCGTTTGGTAAAGATTACATATTCTAGCGACGAAGACAAACTTTAATAAATCAACATTGTTTGTTGCAAGTTAATCATCATAACCAGTA
>NW_021824684.1:7500-45728 GCF_006345805.1 Octopus sinensis | reverse complement strand
AAATACTTTACAAGGTAGGTAGATGGCAAGTTTATTTAGCAAGGGGAGAAGCAGAATGTAGGTATGCCAATGTTTTACAACACGTGGACTAGAAGCATAAGGTGTTCCAGATTGCAAGGCAGTGTATCAGAGGAAAAGTAAGATGTTGTTGAATAAAAGTGTGTTCAATTGGATAATGGAGTACTTGTACTTTATGATTCTGAAAAGAAAAAGTTATGGAAGATATGAAAGGCTGGAAATCAAGCTAAAGCCGACATCTGAGCAGGAACAGGTTTTTTGTTGTAGAGAAAATACTTAGCTACTTGCATTAAACAAAGGCAGTGCTCCAGCATGGCTGCAGTCAAATGACTGAAACAAATAAAAGAATATCTTTCATCTTTTACTTGTTTCCAACGTAGAATGTAGCCATGCTGGGGCACCACCCTGAAGAATTTTAACCAAAATTATCTACCCAAGAACTTATATATTTTGTGAAGCCTGCTACTTATTCTTTTGGTCTCTTTGCCAAACTCCCAAGTTACCAGGATGTAAACACACCAACACTGTTTGTCAAGTGGCAATGGGGGACAAACATACACACTGACACACACACAAACACACACACACACACACACACACACACACACACCACACAACAGGCTTCTTTCAGTTTCCATCTATCAAATTCACTCACAAGCCCCAGGCTGTAGTAGAAGTTACTTGCCCATGGTGCCACAGAGTGGGACTGAACTCGGAACCATGTATTTGGAAAGCAAACTTCTTAGCACACAGCCATACCTATGTATATACACATAACTACATATATATATATATATATATATATATATATATCCATGCACACAAACATGCCTACATGCATACCATACATACATGCATACATACATACATACATACATACATACATACATACATACATACATACATACATACATACAAATATGCATATATTAAATTCAACTTACGTTAAAAGTCAACAAAGTTTGCTTTAGAAGCATTGAGATGTATTGAAAGATACAGTTAAGGAAATAATTTTATCTTAAAATGCAGGATAATTCTAATAATATAGCATGAACAGGATAAACTCTTTACTTGTTCAGTCATTTGACTGCGACCACGCTGGAGCACTGCCTTTAGTCGAGCAAATCGACCCCAGGACTTATTCTTTGTAAGCCCAGTACTTATTCTATCGGTCTCTTTTGCTGAACCGCTAAGTGACGGGGACATAAACACACCACATCGTTGTCAAGCAATGCTAGGGGGACAAACACAGACCCACAACACAACACAACACACACACACACACACATATATATACATGTATACGACAGGCTTCTTTCAGTTTCCGTCTACCAAATCCACTCACAAGGCTTTGGTCAGCCAGAGGCTATAGTAGAAGACACTTGCCCAAGGTGCCATGCAGTGGAACTGAATCCGGAACCATGTGGTTGGTAAGCAAGCTACTTACCACACAGCCACTCCTACGCCTATCCATATTTTTTCAGAAAAATCTGTCAGCCTGGCTGGCCGCCAACAGATTTTTCTGCAAAATGTGGATAGTTTATCCTGCTCATACTATATTATTAGCATTATCCTGCATTTGAGAACAAAATTATTTCCTTATCTGTTAGCTCTACACATTTAAAAACATTTATAATAAAATATCCCTTGCTTGAAAAGCAGGTAAAGCTTAATAACAGGAAAGGTATACAACTTTTAAGCCACCCACGCTAACATGAGAAAATGGATGCCAGGAAACCAATAAAGGAACAAATTTGAAATAGAACATTTTCAGATGCTCTTTAAGCGGCTGTGTGGCAATATCTTTGCTTTCCAACCACAGTCCCACTGTGTAGCATTTTGGACAAGAGTCTTCTACTATAGCCTTGTGCAAACCAAAACCTTGTGATTGAATATAGTGGACAGAAACTGAAAGAAGCCTGTCGTGTGTGTGTGTGTGTGTGTCAGTGTGTGACCTCCATCACCACTTGACAAACTACTATACTCTTTTACTCTTTTAGATGTTTCAGTCATTTGACTGCGGCCATGCTGGAGCACCGCCTTTAGTCGAGCAAATCGACCCCGGGACTTATTCTTTGTAAGCCCAGTACTTATTCTATCGGTCTCTTTTGCTGAACCGCTAAGTTATGGGGACGTAAACACACCAGCAACGGTTGTCAAGCAATGCTAGGGGGACAAACACAGACACACAAACACACACATAAATATATATATACATATTTATACGACGGGCTTCTTTCAGTTTCCGTTTACCAAATCCACTCACAAGGCATTGGTGGCCTGGGGCTATAGCAGAAGACACTTGCCCAAAATGCCATGCAGTGAGACTGAACCCAGAACCATGTGGTTGGTTAGGAAGCTACTTACCACACAGCCACAATATAGTAGTTTGGCAAAAGAGACTGATAGAATAAGTATCAGATTTTTAAAAATAAGAACTGGGGTTGATTTGTTCAATTAAAATTCTTGAAGCTGGTGCTCCAGCATGGCCACAGTCTCATGACCGAAACAAGAAAAAGATTAAAAAAAAAGGTTTGCTGAAGATGTTAAACTGAAATTATTATTATTAATTTTTTTACGTTAGAATCACCTTAAAAATATTTAGGCTCACCTTCAAAAATGTTGAATATTTGGAGATAATTTGAAATTTTAGATTTTGATAGGTTACAAAATCAATATTGAAATATGTTCTGATATTTTCAGTTACAGATTTTATATGCAAAAATCTGTTCTCAATTTCTGATTAGTAAAATATTTCATGGCAACTTTATAGGAATAATAAACTAAACAAATATTGTGGAGAGGTTTATTTCAGTTACTTTACCAAAATAATAAAACTCGAGATATGCTTCAAGTTAAATTACAGATTTGTGTGAAATCATAATAATCATAGATTTTTCAAGAAGTTTACATTGGGTAACTTAACAAAAACCTACAAATATTTTATGAGTTATAATATAAAAATCTACAGCAATATTATTCACTATTCCTTTCCTTTTTTATCCAAAAAGCAAAAAAACAATCATGTTATATCTTCCTATAAGCATATTCAGAAAATGGCTTCTCAACGGTGATTAAATATCTCCCATTAAGAAGCATTCTTTTCCTTAAAAGCACTTCAAAAATTTCAGGTGAGCAGGGGTTAGCTGAAGCTGTTCTCAAATGCATTGATTGCAAATTTATAGTTTCTAGCAACGATGCAAAGATCCTTATTAAAAGGGATTATACCTGACAATAATCTTGTAATATTAAATCTTTTGATTACTCATACATCTGACATGGATTAAATTGTTGGGTGGTTTTTTTTTTGACTTCTTTGTTTTTCTTTACCTCAATAAAAGCTGCAGAGAGTCAAACTGTGACTTTATCAAATGACATTATGAAATAATATTACATGGATTAATCATGAAGATTATTAAATACTTCATGTGTATTGATTTCTTAATTGGGGTACAAGGCTAACGAACGTATAGATGTAAATATACAGGCATCCACTACATTACATTCATTACATCACTGAAAAAACACACTGTCACATAGAATTCTGTAACATGAATCTTATTTTTTCATTCACTTCCATGTTACATGGAAATTGAGGAGGCGCAATGGCCCAGTGGTTAGGGCAGCGGACACGCGGTCATAGGATCGCGGTTTCGATTCCCACCGGGCGTTGTGTGAGTGTTTATGAGCGAAAACACCTAAAAGCTCCACGAGGCTCCAGCAGGGATGGTGGTGAACCCTGCGTACTCTTCACCAAACTTTCTCTCACTCTTACTTCCTGTTTCTGTTGTACCTGTATTTCAAAGGGCCGGCCTTGTCACTCTCTGTGTTACGCTGAATATCCCCGAGAACTACGTTAAGGGTACACATGTCTGTGGAGTGCTCAGCCACTTACACGTTAATTTCATGAGCAGGCTGTTCCGTTGATTCGGATCAACCGGAACCCCGTCGTCGTAACCGACGGTGTGCTTCCACCACATGGAAATCAATAAACATGGAAACCAATGGGAAAATATGTTTCACCCTACAGAATTCCATGTTACTGCAAAATTTTCAGTAATGCAAAGTTTCTGTAATGTGAAGGATGTCTGTACATAAGATGCAGAACTTAAAGGTAAAGTTAATACCATGAGAATTTAAACTCATAACCTAAGTAGAGCCAGCCATTACCTGTGAACAAGAATGGCTTGGTGATATGTAACATGCTTTGGTTAATTGTTGTAGGTGCCTATGTCATTGTAAGCAGACATAAATACTCTGTCAACTCTCCTACTCTTTGGCTCAGTGGCACAGCCACAAGTGACAGCTGGAAGGAGAGCGAAAAAGAGAGAGAAAGAAAGAAAGAGAGAGAGAGAGAGAGACAGAAGGGGAAGAAAGGCGATAAAGAGAGAGAGTGAGAGACAAAGAGTGAGAGAGAAAGGGTGAAAGTGAGTGAGAGAGAGAGATAAAGTTAGAGTAAGAGAGAGAGAGAGAGAGGGAGAGAGAGAGAGAGGGAGAGAGAGAGAGAGATTAGTACTTAGCTAGTACTAATTTTCAGCTGAGTAGATGAGAGCAATATGAAATAAAGTGCCTTATTTAAGGACACAGCATGCTGCCTAGTTCAGGAATTGAACACATGACACTATGATCATGAGCTGAATATGCTAACCATTAGGCTGTCTGTCCTCATTGAACTCAGAACAAACAAAAATGAAATTAAGAATGAATCACTTAATATGACTCTTTATCAGTTGTACTAACATAATGTTCTAATTAACATCAAACAGGGCACTATATCTTTTACCTGATATTGGCCTCCACGAACTTTAATTCTTTAATTGTCAGCAACCCAACTGACACTGCTTCTGGTTTTATGCTTATGCCACAAACTCCCTATTTCAACCCTTTGAAAGGCGGTCGAGCTGGCAGAAACGTTAGCACGCTGGGCGAAATGCTTAGCGATATTTCGTCTGCCGTTACGTTCTGAGTTCAAATTCCGCCGAGGTCCACTTTGCCTTTCATCCTTTCAGGGTCGATAACTTAAGTACCAGTTACACACTGGGATCGATGTAATCGACTTGATCCGTTTGTCTGTCCTTGTTTGTCCCCTCTGCGTTTAGCCCCTTCTGGGTAGTAAAGAAATATATTTCAACCCTTTAGCATTCATAGTACTCTGTCAAAAGTAATGCTTATTTATTCGCATTGTTTTGAATTAATCATGCATTAGTGTGCAGTTTTGAGATTTTGATGATGTGACTACTTATGTTTTACAATGTATATTATAGGGTAGATGGCAGAGGCCCAATGTGGCCAGTTTGAACATAAAACATGTAGAATATTTTAGCTGGATATGGCCTGTTTGAATGCTAAAGGGTTAAGCTGATCTAATCAAAATCTCTCTTTAAATATCATGTCCAGTTATGTTCCAAACACTATACTCTTTTAACTCTTTTACTCTTTTACTTGTTTTAGTTATTTTGACTGTGGCCATGCTGGAGCACCCTTTAGTCGAGCAAATCGACCCCGGACTTATTTCTTTAAGCCTAGTACTTATTCTATCGGTCTCTTTTGCCGAACCGCTAAGTGACAGGGACATAAACACACCAGCATCGGTTGTCAAGCAATGCTGGGGGACAAACAAGACACACAAACACACACCAACAATATAATAATATATATATTATATATATATATATATATATATATACATATATACGACAGGCTTCTTTCAGTTTCCGTCTACCAAATCCACTCACAAGGCATTGGTTGCCCAAGGCTATGCAGAAGACACTTGCCCAAGATGCCACGCAGTGGACTGAACCCAGAACCATGTGGTTGGTTAGCAAGCTACTTACCACACAGCCACTCCTGCGCTATGTCAATAAAGATAAAGTTAGTTTAGCAAATTCTTCATAATTTTCAAAACTATTTGAAACAAAGACAAGAAATATGGTAACAAAAGGGTTAAGCACTGTGTGTCAGAGTTTTTAGCTTGCTTCTCAACTTGGTGGAGGTATACTGTATCTGAAACAATAGATCTGTAGGTCTTACCTCAGCTGACTACTCCAATTCATAATAAAGCTACTGAATAAAAGCTGAAAGCCAAGAGCTAGAGGATGACATGTTCACTGGGAATGTCAGCATAAGACCATTGTTTTTGCTCAAACAGTTTCATGTAAAGACAGAATGTAGACATTCACAGAGACACATACAAGTTAATGGTGCACCTCTGATTAGATCCTAGTAAGGGTTGAAAATCAATTAAATTTGTTCTTTATATTTCCAGTATTTGAAGAAGTAGTTTAAATTGGGCATGCTTGTATATCTACATGTAGGTTTACATATATTATACCTTGACACAGCGTGAACTGGGTTCTCTGATATTAAATAAAGTGCTAAACATATCATCATCATCATCATCATCATCGTTTAGCATCCGCTTTCCATGCTAGCATGGGTTGGACGGTTCAACTGGGGTCTGGGAAACCAGAAGGCTGCACCAGGCCCAGTCTGATCTGGCAGTGTTTCTATGGCTGGATGCCCTTCCTAACGCCAACCACTCCATGAGTGTAGTGGGTGCTTTTTACGTGCCACCAGCACAGGTGCCAGACGAGGCTGGCAAATGGCCACGATCGAATGGTGCTTTTTACGTACCAAATTAGTAGCACCAGTTCTCTGGAGTAACTGGATTTGATGTACAAATAAATAGATTGGTTGCTCATTTCTCAGAGACTGGCTAAATGATATATACACTTCTAACAAGACTCCAATAAAGATTGGAAATTGATTAAGGCAAGTCATAATCTTTATCAATCAGTGGAGAAATAGATAAATTTGACATTTTTATATGCTTGCATCTAGGTATATATATGCACATGTATATACACACATGTGGAGGCGCAATGGCCCAGTGGTTAGGGCAGCGGACTCGCAGTTGTAGGATCGTGGTTTCTATTCCCAGACCGGGCGTTGTGAATGTTTATTGAGCGAAACACCTAAAAAGCTCCACGAGGCTCCGGCAGAGGGTGGTGGCGATCCCTGCTGTACTCTTTCACCACAACTTTCTCTCACTCTTTCTTCTGTTGGCCAGCGGGGTGACGTCATTCAAAGGCTAAAACAATGCGAACGCATTGTGACCAGCGATGTGTAACAACATCTGACTGTCTGGTCGGTCACGTGATCACGTGATATACACGCATACACACACACATACCTATACACTCACACACACACATTCACATACATATAAATACAACAGGCTTTCATATTTTCTATGTGTGTATATATATATATATATATATAGGTGCAGGAGTGGCTGTGTGGTAAGTAGCTTACTTCCCAACCACATAGTTCCAAGTTCAATCCCACTGCATGGCACCTTAGGCAAGTGTTTTCTACTATAGCCTCAGGCTGACCAATGCTGTGTGAGTGGATTTGGTGAAAAGAAACTGAAAGAAGCCCGTCATATGTGTGTGTGTGTTTGTTCCATGTTTGTCCTCTCCCCCACCATCACTTGACACCGATGTTGGTGTGTTTACATCCCTGTAACTTAGCAGTTCAGAAAAAGACACTGATAGAATAAGTACTAGGTTTACAAGGAATAAGTTCTGAAGTCGATGTGTTCGACTAAAAGCAGTGCTCCAGCTGGCTGCAGTCAAATGACTGAAACAAGTAGCAGAGTAAAATAAAATATATAGAATGAAATCCTGTCACAAAGCATTTTTCAGCCCTGGGCTTTAGTGAAAGACACTTCCTAAGGTACTATACATGAATCTTAAAATTCTGTGATTACAAAGCAAAGTCACCATCCCATTACCAAGCCTACATATAGTAGCATAGAGGGTAAATTCGAAGCAAACTGCTTTTTTAAAATTTATACTTTAGTTATTCTTCTTCACTTGTTAAAGCCATGAATCTCAAAACTCTAAAAATCAATAGAGTTAATCAACCATTGATTGATTGTTCTGATCAGGAAAATTGAAGCAACTGAACATTTTTCTTATAATACTACTTTATAGGATATATAAATGCTGGTTTCTTCTTTTGGTACAAGGCCTGCAAGCTTAGGAGGCAGAATTACAACAACCTCAGTGTTCAGCTGTTACTTATTTTATCAACCCCAAAAGAATGAAAGTAAAAGTTGACCCCAGCAACATTTGCAGTCAGAATGTAAAGACAGACAAAAAGCTGCTAACGATTCTTATTTCTTTATTGCCCACAAGGGACTAAACATAGAGGGGACAAACAAGGACATACAAAGGGATTAAGTCGATTACATCGACCCCAGTGTATAACTGGTACTTAATTTATTGACCCTGAAAGGATGAAAGGCAAAGTGGATCTCGGCAGAATTTGAACTCAGAACATAATGGCAGATGAAATACCTATTTCTTTACTACCCGCAAGGGGCTAAACAAAGAGAGGACAAACAAGGACAGACACACGGATTAAGTCGATTACATCGACCCCAGTGCGTAACTGGTACTTATTTAATCGACCTCGAAAGAATGAAAGGCAAAATCGACTTCGGTGGCATTTGAACTCAGAATGTAGCAGCAGATGAAATATCGTTAAGCATTTCTCCAGGTGTGCTAATGATTCTGCCAGCTCACAGGCTTATGGATATATAAATATTTAGTCTTACTCATGGTTTCGTTCATATGACTCATAACTCAAATCTGAGATTAGTAATACACCTGATGTGGGAAATTATGAACCAACATGGAAAACTATATGTAATCGTTTCATCTATTAGAAATAACAAGCAAATCATTCTCAAATTGGACTATAATTATCTTAAACAAAAAAAAAGGGCATACAACATTTTATTTTGTTTTTTTGCATGAGCTGTTGGACTCATCGAGTTAGAGCTTGATCTGGTTTCCAATGAGGATAAGTGGCTGTGGTTACAACAGGATGCTGGATCATCACAGGGTTAACGCATTGACCGGTGAATGAACTGGAGCAACATGAAATGAAAAGTTTTGCTCAAGAGCACAAAACACCCCCTGGTCCAGGAATTGAAACAGAAATCTTATGATCTATAATGCAATACTGTAACCCTAAGGCTATGTGCCTACACAATGTAATCATGGCTGGTTTTGTTTAGAATGAGTTTGATTACTTATAGGTCTTTTGTGAGGTGGTGAGCTAAAAGAAACGTTAACATACTGGTAAAAATGCTTAGATGCATTTCATCTGTCTATACACTCTGAGTAGAAATTCTGCTGAGATCAACTTTGCTTTCATCCATTAAGGGTTGATAAAATAAGTACCAGTCGAGCACTGGGGTCGTTGTAATCTGTTTACGCCTTCCACCAAAATTGCTGGCCTTGTGTCAAAATGTGAAATCAATTATAGGTCTCTTGAATTCAAGTTGACCTGAGCTAATAATCCTTTCTATTGAAGGCTCAAGGCCTGAAATTTGGGGGGAGGAGACTAATCGATTACATTGATCCCAATCAATTGCAGCGTGGAAGGTGTTTGTAAGCCATTTAAGAAACACACAAAAGCCATTCGATTCACTTCAACATTTAAGTTTAATTTGTCAAAATATTTTCCTCGCTTACATCTGCGACCTGTTCACTGACAAAATTCCGTGCTGCATTTCACGGCTTTGTGTGTTTCTTAAATGGCTTACAAACACCTTCCATGCTGCAATTGTTTTCGTTCCAGCACACGATCTCAGATCAAATCACTTGCTATGCGAGTATATCTCCGTAATTGATCCCAATGTTTCACTGATACTTGATTTATGGACACCAAAAGGATGAAAGGCAAATTCAACTTTTGTGAAATTTGAACTCAGAACATAATGATGGATGGAATGCTACTAACCTTTTTGCCTGGTATGCTGATGCTTCTATCAACTTGTCACATTAATCTGGGCTATTAACGACAACAAAAACAACTATTACATGTTCAAGTTTTAACCAATGCTGACACTTCACATTATTTACTTAATTATTATACCCATTTCTTTATTACCCACAAGGGGCTAAACATAGAGGGGACAAACAAGGACAGACATAGGTATTAAGTCGATTATATCGACCCCAGTGCGTAACTGGTACTTAATTTATCGACCACGAAAGGATGAAAGGCAAAGTTGACCTCGGCAGAATTTGAACTCACAACGTAACGACAGACGAAATACCTATTTCTTTATTAGCCACAAGGGGCTAAACATAGAGGGGACAAACATGGACAGACATAGGTATTAAGTCGATTATATCGACCCCAGTGCTTTATTGGTACTTAATTTATCGACCCCGAAAGGATGAAAGGCAAAGTCGATCTCGGCGGAATTTGAACTCAGAACGTAATGGCAGACGAAATACCGCTAAGCATTTCGCCCGGCGTGCTAACGTTTCTGCCAGCTCGCCGCCTTACTTAATTATTATACCGTTTGTTAATGCTGTTGCTGTTCAGTCCTAGGAGCACTCCGTCGGTTACGACAACGAGGGTCCCAGTTGATACGATCAACGGAACAGCCTGCTTATGAAATTAACGTGCAAGTGACTGAGCAATCCACAGACACACATCCCCTAACATAGTTCTCAGGGAGATTCAGCGTGACACAAAGTGTGCAAGGTACAAGGCCGGCCCTTTGAAATACAGGTACAACTCATTTTTGCCAGCTGAGTGGACTGGAGCAACGTGAAATAAAGGGTCTGCTCAAGGACTCAACGCGTCGCCGGGAATCGAACTCACGACCTTACAATCGCGAGCCGAATGCCCTAACCACTAAGCCACGCGCCTTCACTGTTCAGTCCTAGGTCAATACTGACTGAGCAGACATATCAAATACATTCCAGTCATAACCAACCAATCTTCTAATTCAAGGCATGATTGGAAGGTGGTAGTTTACTTGGAACTACATTATCTAATATCTGTCCTTCCCTTTTTATTTTTTTTTTTCATAAGACAACATAGTCTGAGTTGATGTAGATTTACTCTTTTACTCTTTTACTCTTTTACTTGTTTCAGTCAGTTGACTGCGGCCATGCTGGAGCACCGCCTTTTAGTCGAGCAAATCGACCCCAGGACTTATTCTTTGTAAGCCTAGTACTTATTCTATCGGTCTCTTTTGCTGAACCGCTAAGTGACGGGGACATAAACACACCAGCATTGGTTGTCAAGCAATGCTAGGGGGACAAACACAGACACACAAACACATACACACACATACATACATATATATATATACATATATACGACAGGCTTCTTTCAGTTTCCGTCTACCAAATCCACTCACAAGGCTTTGGTCGGCCCGGGGCTATAGCAGAAGACATTTGCCCAAGATGCCACGCAGTGAGACTGAACCCGGAACCATGTGGTTGGTAAGCAAGCTACTTACCACACAGCCACTCCTGCGCCTTTGGTTGCTATTTGGTTGCTATTTCTAGTACTTCAAGCTACCATGTAAGCACTCACTTACCGGGGTTTTGTGTTTAATTATGAATATGATGTCAGTGAACAAGTCCTGATTTTAAATTCGATGTTGTATATAATCAATGATCAGCATACATTGCATATATAGATCCTATCTTTCTCTTTTAACCCTTTTAATAGACATATCTGCCACACCCATCTTTGATGACACATTTCTCTTTGACAGCAGGAAATCGTGTTCACCCACAAAATTCACACAGGAAGTTATGTTTTTCTTGCATTCATCATTTCATCATTTCCATGTGATACATTGCGGTATCTAGCATTACAGATCATCGAAGGATTAAACCAGTGTGTAATGGTGGTGGTGGTGGTGGTGGTGGTGGGTAGAATGGGTGGGATGTGGTTTGGTGGTGGTGGTGGTGGTGGTGGTGGTGGTGGTGGTGGGTCGTTGTAGAGGGTCTTTTTTATAATTGTAGGTCATGTTGAATAAAGTAAAATATCGTATAAGGGTCGCATTAAATGGAAAGTTCTTTAAATTCATAGAGGAATATGGTTAGAAATATTGAAGGAAGGAAGGAATATAGAATATCTTTTAATGACTTGTATATACATAATGCACACGAATACATGCATAGATATACAAACACACACACACACACACACATACACATACATATATATATGTATATATATGTATATATATATATATATGTATATATATATATATATATATCATCATCATCATCATCATTGTTTAACGTCCGTTTTCCATGCCAGCACGGGTTGGACGGTTCGACCGGAGTCTGGGAAGCGGGGCTGCACCAGGCTCCAGTCTGATCTGGCAGTGTTTCTACAGCTGGATGCCCTTCCTAACGCCAAACACTCCGTGAGTGTAGTGGGTGGCTTTTTACGTGCCACCTGCACAGGTGCCAGGGGGGTCTGGCATCGGCCACGGTCAGTTGGTGCTTTTAACGTGCCACCGGCACGGAAGCCAGCCAAGGCATATAATATGATATATATATATATAAAGAAAACAGAAAATAGAGAAGTATTGTTGAACAACAATTGACTTACATCAATTATTATTTATTAATTCAATGCAAATAGACTGCATCCCATCTAACAGCTGTTTCTGCTTTCAATGTTGTATGGCATTGCCATTGATATGCAAAGTCATCATCATCATCATCATCGTTTAACATCCGTTTTCCATGCTAGCATGGGATGGAAGGTTCGACCGGGGTCTGGGAAGCCAGAAGGCTGCACCAGGCTCCAGTCTGATCTGGCAGTTGTTTTTACAGCCGAATGCCCTTCCTAACGCCAACCACTCCGTGAGTGTAGTGGGTGCTTTTTACGTGCCACCTGCACAGGTGCCAGGGGGGTCTGGCATCGGCCACGGTCAGTTGGTGCTTTTAACGTGCCACCGGCACGGAAGCCAGCCAAGGCATAAATATGAATATATATATATAAAGAAAACAGAAAATAGAGAAGTAGTGTTGAACAACAATTGACTTACATCAATATTATTTATTAATTCAATGCAAATAGACTGCATCCCATCTAACAGCTGTTTCTGCTTTCAATGTTGTATGGCATTGCCATTGATATGCAAAGTCATCATCATCATCATCATCGTTTAACATCCGTTTTCCATGCTAGCATGGGATGGACGGTTCGACCGGGGTCTGGGAAGCCAGAAGGCTGCACCAGGCTCCAGTCTGATCTGGCAGTGTTTTTACAGCCGAATGCCCTTCCTAACGCCAACCACTCCATGAGTGTAGTGGGTGCTTTTTATGTGCCACTGGCACAGGGTCCAGAGGGGACTGGCAAACTGCTACGATTGGTTGGTGCTTTCAAGTGTCACCGACATGGACGCCAGTCAGGCGGCACTGGCATCAGTCACATTTGGACAGTGCTTTTTATGTGTCACCAGCACGGGTATCTTTACTACAATTTCCATTTGATTTTTATTTTGATATTGGTGTTGATGTACTTGACTCAATAGGTCTCCTCAAAAACAGCGGGTCACTCTACGATCCAAGGTTAGCACAGCAGGCCATCCTGCGAGCCATGAACTCACTTCATTTGTCGGGTCTTCACAGTCACAGCATATCTCAGAGGTCTCGGTCATCGTCATTCCTCTGTGAGGCCCTACATGCCACCGGCACAGTATCACAACTACAATATCCATTCAATTTTAATTTCGATGTATGTAAAAATATTAATCATATTTGGTAATAAAACCGATCTCAAACAAGAGGAAGAGCATAGAGAAGTAAAAACAGAAAAGCTGAACTTTTCTCTTTCTTTAAAAAAACTTATTCTTCACTCTGAAGGAGCTCCTTGTTTCAGATCGGTTTTATTACCAAATATGATTAACCCCTTACCCGGCAGAAACGAATATATGCGTTTTGACCGAAATCGTTTTTTTCTATCTCTGGCGAGTTAACTCGTCAAAAGATAGACTCGCCAAAATCGACAGCAAACGAGTTCCTTCGTCTAAAAACGGGTTAACTCGTTTCTGCCCCAAATGCGGTAATTTAAAATCAATATTATTGAATTAAATTCATAATAAATAAGGTTTGAAATATACCTCGAAATCACCATTCAAAACATAGTAAAATAAAACAATAAAAAATATGTCTGAAAAAATACATTTATTTTCAAAATAATTGTTGGGTAAGGGGTTAATGTTTTTACATACTTTACATATCAATGGCAATACCATACAACATTGGAAGCAGTCTGTTTGCATTGAATAAATAAATAATAATTGATGTAAGTCAATTGTGGTTCCTCGGTACTTTTCCATTTTCTGTTTTCTTTAAATTTTGATTCTTGATAAACCCATGTTTATCCTTGTCTTTACCTATAACTTATGAGCATAATATGTTTGCATATGTATGCCCATGGTTAAACATAGGTAATACACACGTAGAGTAATGGATACTTCTATTCTTTAGATGATTATTTTAATCCCTAACTCAACTAACCTTATATATATATATATATATATATATACATTATATTTATACATATGAATATAATGTGATATATATATCTGCATTATATTTATATATATTAATATGATATATATATATAGGTATCAGAGATGTCTTCCTGGGGCTATAAACTACAGTAGCATCATCCCATATGGGTCGGCGACATTTAGGTGCCACTATACTTCACAATATATATATATTTATAAATATATATTATATATATACATATCAAATGAACAGATTGATATTTACATATATATATATAATTATATATATATATATATATATATTATATATATATATACACATGCATACATATATACCCACACACACGTATATATATGTATGTGTCTGAATGTGTGTTTTTGTGTGTATGTATGTTTATATGAATATGTATATACATACATACATACATACAGAGAAACAGAAAGAAATATATAAATTGATAATAGATAGAGACATATATGAAAAGAATTGAGACCTCAAGCTTCTATAAAATACATAAAGATGTCAAAATGTAGACACACTTTACTCATGAATGAATAGTTCATTTCATACATTTCTTCTGCTTTATTTTAATTTATTTTCTTATACAAAGTGTTTTCTTGGTGATCCCTATTTTTCCGTTTTGATGAGTGTTTTATAGCATTTTGTACTGTTGCTTCTGTTTTCATCATTGCTGTTGTTGTTGTTTATAGTTTCGTTGGTGTGTGTAATAAGGGTTACTCTTGATTCCCTAAACAAAGCAAATATCTACGATATATTTCACACCTCCTATCACCTACTGCACAACACCATGGCTAAAGCCTCGTGTAATATTAGATGTGATATACAGCATAACAAATATTAGAAGGAGAAAAAGAAATTTGTTTTTCACAATTATATATCAGGATATAAATTGGATATACATAATGTAATCTAAATCTACCACATATATGTGTATGTCTGTGTGTATATGTGTGTGTGTGTGTTTGTGTGTGTATGTGTGTATGTATGTGTGTATATGCATGTATGTACGTGAAAATTTGGTTGATGACATTATCTAGACTGCACGAAGTTGACATAGTTATGTCAGCATGAATATATTTATAACTGTTCATGTATGTATGAAGTTATAACAACACACAGACACACAGACACACATATACACACACATACACATATAATATAATATATATATATATATATTATATAATATATATATATATATATATACATAAACATATATGTGTTTATATTTATAAATATATATTATATATTATATTATATATATATATATATATATATATATATATAAAGTGTGTAGATTATAGCTGCAAATATATGTGATATATATAAATATATATATGCATATATGATATATATATATATAATATATATATACATATGAGTGTGTATATATATATATCAATCTATCTATATATACATATATATGATATATATTATATATGCATGTACATATATGTATATATATATATATATATGTATGCATATATCAAATAAAATCAAAAACAGAACACAAAGGATATCGCGGTACACTTATCAAGTATTCACTCTTAATTTGCAGTACCTACTATATATGCATATATATATATGTGCATATATATACATGTATTATATATATATAGATATATATATATTATATATATGCATATATATGTGTATATATATGTATATATACATATACATGTATATATATATATATATATACGTATGTAAATATATGTGTGTGTATAAATATGTGTATATATATATGTATATATATCTGTATAAATATATGTGTGCATGTATATGTTTATATATGTATATATATGTACATATATATGCGTGTATAATATATATATATATAATATATATATATATATATGCATATATATATACATAAATATGTATATATCTATGTATACATATATGTATGTAGACATATGTGTGTGTATATATATGTATATATATGTATATATATGTTTGTATATACATGTATATATATGTACATATATATGCACATATATAAGTATACATATGTATAAATATATGTGTATATGTATGTGTATGTATATAATTATATATATACGTATACATATATATATGTATATACTAATGTACGTTTTCATGTGTTTGTGTGTATCTCTGTAAGTTCATGTTTCTGTGTTGTTACACCTCTTAGTATGCTGCTTATTAAGATTATTATTTTACTTTAATTTCATTCTATTTTTACCGCTATTCTTATTGTTGTTCTTATTGCTGTTCTTATTGCTGTTGATATTTATTATTTTGCTTAATATACACGAACACTGATATCCTGCAATGGTTCCATCATGAGTTAATAATTGTTTGGTATGTAGCGTCAGGAATCTGACAGATATACATGTTTGCTTATCCTGCCAATTCTCTTTGCTAAGCTTTAACTTAATAGAAATTCATACTGGCTCCTTTCGCTGAAACACCAAGGTCATAAATTTATTGAAGGATTAATTACATTAAGTTACATAGTTTTCTAAATATCGTTTCATTAAATCCCAGTAGTATTTATACATACACATAAACATTTGGCTGTGAGTTGTGGGCGTTTGTGTAGTGTATACATACATATGTATACATGGTATATACATATAGGAATATATATATATAATATAATATATTATATATATATATATATATAACATATATATATGCATGTGATCTATATAGGTGTGTGTGTATATACACACACACATACATATATATATATATATATGTATGTATGTATATATATATAGATATAAATATAATATATATATACACACACACACACGGATTATAGATATATGATATATATATATTATATATATATATATATATGTGAGTGCATGTGTATACTATACAAAAAAACATATACATATGTATGCTTATATATATATATGTATTATACTATATATATATATATATATATGTATGTATATATATAATATATATATATATATATATATATATATATATATATATATGTATGTATGTATATATACGCATATGTACAAAGTGTGCATGTGCATGCATGTAGAAAGATATATATACATATACACACGGGGGTGTGTATAAATATATATATATATATATATATAAAACTGTGTATATGCATATTTGTGCACTATGTGCGAAATATTCATTGCAGCATTGCAGTAAATATAATTTGTAATCTGTTGAGACAAAACTCTAAATGAATATATACATGAGACAACAGATTCTTTAAAAGAAAAAGAAAATCACAGAAATATATATGTAAAATGAAACTGCTATTATTTCTTCCTTTCTTTCTGCTTGCTTTTTCTTCTTCTTTTGCACATTATTATCGTTAGCTTCTTCGTTATTATTGTTTAATTTTTGAAAAAAGTACATGTTTTTTTTTGTCTCCATTCTTGATTTTGTTGAATTAAATATCAGCACAAAAAAATAAATTTAACTTAATATCTAGAAATAATGAGTGCATACACATACGTACACATTCATATACACATAAACACGCATACACATATCCACATATATATATATATATATATATATTACATTTGCATATGTATGTGTATACATACATGTTTCCATATATATATTGTATATATATATATATAGATATATATATATATATTTTTATATTATACAGCAATATATATATACACACACACAAATATACATATATACATATATATACATATATATATATATACATACATATTTGTGTATGTATAGATGTACATACACTAGATATATACGTATAAATATATATATTATAAATATATACATACATACATATATATATATATATATATATATTATATATATATATTATATATATATATATGTATGCGTGTGTGTTTGTGTATACTTATGTTTGTGGAAGAATACAAAGTATACACAAGGATAAAATATAAAAGTATATCAAGAAAACTAAGACTTTCCTAAGAAAGCAAAGAAATTTCTTTAAATAAATTTATATTAGAAACTGAAATTTTATTTTATTTTGTTTTTGTCTGAAGCATTTGTCTCTAACTTATTGATTTTTTTCAGTTTACAATATGTGTTCATACATAAATACATACATACATACATACATACATACATACATACATAAATGTCTACATACATAATCATCATCATCATCATCATCATCATCATCATCATCATCATCATCATCATTTAATGTCCATGCTCTATGTTGATATGATTTGGACAACATAAATACTCATATCACTGTATTAGCCATGACCCAGTGGTTTAAATGTCGTACTTATGATTGCAAGGTTGTGGTTTCAATTCTCAAGACCAGTTGTGGTGTGTTCTGTTTTTGCACAAAATGCTTTGATTCACATTGTTCCAATCTCCTCAACTGCAAATAGGGAAGACTATTATAAGCTTGGGTTTCAGAGGACCACAGCTCTTTAACATCCTCCCTAAATACCTGAGAGACTTGCATGGTGTGGATGTGAGTTTCTTTAAAACTAAACTGGATCTCTTCTTGTCGGGTGTCCCAGATGAACCTACCTCACGACAGGAGACACAGATGCGGGCAGCGGCATCGAACTCCCTTGTTGGTCAAGTGTCACATATCAGAGGTGGATTCACATATTAGTGTAGCTCATTCAGCGGTGGTGCCCCAGCATGGCTGCGTCCTTCGGGCTAAAATATTTTTAAGGATTTAAGGATTTTATATGTTATTAAATATTGCTGGTCACTATGTGCTATCTCACATTGTCTTAGCTTTTGAATGATGCCACTGTACTGGCTTGGCAGCCAATCAGGCAGGCAGGCAGGCAAGCAGGCAGGCAGACAAGCAGGCAGGCAGGCAAGCAGGCAGGCAGACCAACATTTTTTCCTGAACAGAATGCATGTCCTTTACAGGTTTCCCCATTTGCAGAGGAGGAAAAAAAATCTTCATTTAACCCTTTAGCATTTAAACCAGCTGTATCCGGCCAAAAGTATTCTGCTTGTTTTATGTTCAAACTGGCCAGATCTGGTCTCTCACACCAACCCTACAATATCATCTTAAAAATTAATAGCTACCTCATCAAAATCTCATAACTACAAGATAATACATGATTAGTTCAAAACAATGTGGATGAAAAAGGATTAATTTTGGCAGAATAATGTGAACACTAAAGGGTTAAACCTATCAGTGACATGGTGACCGGGAGCTAAGTTTGAATATGAAATTTTGATCCTTCTCTTTCCTTGACTATGTGGGTCCATGGTGAGCAGTAATGCCACACACTTATATGCGAATGATTTAATGGCTGGTAGTGTTGAAGTGGATGGTGTCAGCTTGCTCTAGCATACATAGGAGTATGCTTTGAATATGCCCTTGAAAGTGATCAGCAAGTTGTCAGCCAGTTTTCTTCAATGTAATACAATATATAATGTCATACAATGTACAGTGGGGTTGAGTATCTTGTGTGTGAGCCAGAATCTCATTGCTGGTAGCTAGATCAATCAATTTGGTGTTCAGAATTCATCTTAGGCTGTATTGGAAGAAGGCATCAAATCACCTCTCATGTCTAGAGAATATGCTCTTGGTTTCACTGCCATAAAGCAGTGAGCTTAGGTTGCAACCTCAGTAGAGTGTAACCTCAGTGTGTGCTGACATTAGCTTAATGTCTTACAAATTCTCATTGTCAATATAACTAATGTTAAGTCAGATCTTCTAATATGTCTATTTATCTCAGGTGAGATATGTCTATTTATGTCTAATATGTCTGTTTATCCGAACCATCCAAACGTGGCCGTAGCCAGCACCGCATCGACTGGCCTCCGTGCTGGTGGCATGTAACAAACACCATCCGATCATGGCCGTGCCAGCCTCGCCTGCCTCTGTGTCGGTGGCACGTAAAAAACACCATCCGAGCATGGCCGTTTGCCAGCCTCTACTGGCACCTGTGTCGGTGGCACATAAAAAGCACCCACTACACTCACGGAGTGGTTGGCGTTAGGAAGGGCATCCAGCTGTAGAAACACCGCCATATCTGACTGGCCTGGTGCAGCCTTCGGGCTTCCCAGACCCCAGTTGAACCGTCCAACCCATGCTAGCATGGAAAGCGGACGTTAAACGATGATGATGATGATCTCAGACTCTTGAGAAAGTTGTCTGCGATAATGGAGCTGAGTTATGTAAAATCATGAGCTGCCTCTTGCTCACAGATGTTAATGGTGATGATAGGGGACTGCTCAAGAGCTTTCTCCCCACACTTTTGTTTTCTTCGGACTGATTTTCAAGCCAAAATTCTACGGGCACTTGTGAGACGATTCATGAAGCATTGAATTGCTCTTCCAAGTGTTGCTAGAGCCATATCATCTGCAAATAGCATTAGCATGTTTCTGACGAGTACCTTGTGTACTTTGGTTTCCACCCTGAATTGAAACAAACTCAACAGTTTACTGTTTGATCATGCATAGAGGGAAATATCATTATTCGACCTTCTCATCATCATCAACGTCATCGTTTAACATCCGCTTTCCATGCTAGCATGGGTTGGACGATTGATTGAGGGCTGGTGAACCAGATGGCTGCACCAGGCCTCAATCTTGATCTGGCAGAGTTTCTACAGCTGGATGCCCTTCCTAACATCAACCACTCCGAGAGTGTAGTGGGTGCTTTTACATGCCACCGGCACGGGGCCAGTCAGGCGGTATTGGCAACGACCTTGCTCGAACCCTTTACAGATCCCACTGGCACAGGTGCCAGTAAAGCGATGCTGGTAACGATCACACTCGAATGGTGTCTTTTATGTGCCACCAGCACAGAGGCCAGATAGCCGCTCTGGCAATGATCACACTCGGATGGTGCTCGAGAGATAAATACCATCAAAATACTTACCAAGCTTGTGTGCCCTTCACTGCTACCCAGAAGTTTTCAGTCATTCTACAGATACATGAAAAACGTGTTTCAGCATGATAACAAAGAAGGTGTTAAACATGGTGAGTATGAGTGCACAGCCCTGTTTCAGTCCACTGAAAGATTCTGAGAAAGCACCATCAAACTGGATGTCACCTTTCATGTCTGGCTGAAAAATCCTATGCAATAGTACAGAGCAGCCAATCTTGACATGAATTTTATTCAGACCATCTCTGCTCACAAGTTCAAAGGTCTTTGCGAGGTCAATGAATGTGATGTAGAGTGGATGTTTTTTGGTCTCTGCATTTCTTTTGTAATTGCTGTAGGGAGACGATTATATCAACTGTGAAACATATTGACCTGAAGCTACTTTGATTCTTAATTTACAGAGATTTTTAGCAGTCAGTTTAGGACCACACAGAGGAAGATCTTCCCAAAGATGCTCAGCCAGGAGATTTCTCTGTCATTGCAACAGTTGCTTCTATCCCCTTAGGCCTTGTGGTGTAAAAATATTGCAGCCTGATATATCCTATGGCACTGCTCCTTCTTTCAGCACTGTCACAACAGTTTGTATAGGTGATGCAATAAGATGCTTTTTGCACACTTGATGGCTATCCAGTGGAATGCCATCCAATCCCAGTGCTTTGTATGTAGGAGGATTATCAATACCTTCAATGTGTTCTTCAACTATCAGTGCCTCCATCAATGATAGACATTCCACTGTCCGAGATGATGTTTTTCTTGGGGCAGAGGGAGGGAACAGCAAGACAGGTGAGGGAACAACAAGCAGGTATATTAGTTTAACACTTTTGGAAGAATGTAAAAGTCTTTGACATTTCAAGCCTATGCCTTTTGACGGAAAGGACTGAGAGGAAAAAAATGAAGAGAAAAATGAGAAAAAAGTGTAGGGTTTAACGGTTCAATATGATATATATATATATATATATATCTTTATATATAAAAGTGAAGTTGTTTGTCTGTCTCCTACGATTTAGTTCCTAACTACTCCCACATTTTGCAGTGCAGTTTAACCAAAACCGGGTATCTTATAGTCGTGATTCATATTGAGCCCTTCTGGGTATTAGCGCGTGTCTACGATGAGTCTATGATTTAAAAAAAAATTTATCATCATTTTTTCCATTTTAATGCATTTTTTTCGCTATTATATAAGGGAAGTAACTCTCTAAAAATGTCTACGATGAGTCAACAATTTAAAAAGAATTTTACCATCATTTTTTTTTTTTTTTCCATTTTTAATGCATTTTTTTGCTATTTTTGGGCTATAACTCTCTAAAAATGGTTATATAGTTATTTCCCTTACAAACCCAAGCAACGCCAGGCGATACTGCTAGTATATATATATATATTGAAGAGGCAAGGAGTGGAACAGGTAATGCACAGATTACAATTGTTTCATAGCAAAGTGAAGCTTGTTACATAAGTTGTAACAAACATGTTTTTTCATCACTAAGTGGCAATGTAGATAATGTCAGGGTAACAAAGACCTGAAGATTAGCTAAACTGATTTTTTGGTTTGTTCAACTTATGTAAATATGGTTCACTTTGCTATGAAACAATTGTAGTCTATGTGCTGCAGGTCCCATTCCTTACAATTTGGATTTTCATTTGCATTCTTAGGAGCTTTAGTTGCTAAATTATGATCTGTATGGTGACTGTCAGATTATCAAAATTCCTTTTAATTTTGAAATGAGAAGAAATGTACAACTTATAATGCTAATAAACATGTTTTATCATAAATTGTCCACCATTTGTTGTCTGTACTAGCTGCATAAATGCTTGAATCTTACTAGCCTCCTACACTTGAATCCCCAGATCATAGTTACCTATTGCTTTCTCTGTCACTCTTTCTTTTTCTCTCTCTCTTTCTCCCCCCTCTCTCTCTCTATATATATATATATGACGATGATGATATATATATCTATTTCTTTACTAAAATATACATTTCTTTACTGCCCACAAGGAGCTAAACACAGAGGAGACAAACAACAACAGACAAACGGATTAAGTCGATTACATCGACCCCAGTGCATAACTGCTACTTAATTTATCGACCCCGAAAGAATGAAAGGCAAAGTCGACCTCGGCGGAATTTGAACTCGGAACGTAACGACAGACGAAATACGGCTACGCATTTCGCCTGGCATGCTAACGTTTCTGCCAGCTATCAGTGCCATCGTCATTTAACATCCACTATCCATGCTAGCATGGGTTAGACAATTAAACTGGAACTGGCAAGCTGAAGAGCTGCACCAGGATCCAGTCTGACTTTCTCTTGATTTCTATGGCTGGATGCCCTTCCTAATGCCAACCACTTCTAGAGAACTTATCCATGTTACTGGAATGGATGCTGTTACATGTCACAGGCCTCAGCCACAACAAGAATCTTACTTGGTTTGACGAATCTTCCCAAGCCCAGCAAATTGCCAAAGGTCTCAATCACTTGTCATCATCTCCTTGAGATCCCACATTCAAAGATCATGCTTCACCATGATAGCTGCAGTTCAATGCCTGAAATTAATAAAAGAATAAAGGCACAGGAGTGGCTGTGTGGTAAGTAGCTTGCTTACCAACCACATGGTTCCGGGTTCAGTCCCACTGCGTGGCATCTTGGGCAGGTGTCTTCTACTATAGCCTCGGGCCGACCAAAGCCTTGTGAGTGGATTTGGTAGACAGAAACTGAAAGAAGCCCGTCGTATACATGTATATTATATATATATGTGTGTGTGCATGTATGTTTGTGTGTTTGTGTTTGTCCCCCTAGCATTCCTTGACAACCGATGCTGGTGTGCTTATGTCCCCGTCACTTAGCGGTTCGGCAAAAGAGACCGATAGAATAAGTACTGGGCTTACAAAAGAATAAGTCCCGGGGTCGAATTTCTCGACTAAAGGCGGTGCTCCAGCATGGCCGCAGTCAAATGACTGAAACAGGTAAAAGAGTAAAAGAGTAAAAGAGTAAAAATGAAAGAATACGGTGTAAATAAAGGAAATTGTATTGGCATGTATCTGCAGTCATCATGTTTTCCTTAATGGCATTAATAACATAAAAGAAACAACATATATGCATAGAAGAGAATTGAAACCAGAATCATGGGTTTTAGTCACAAGGAGGATTCTCTTACCTCCTATCACATGTGTTACAACACTTGCAATAACAATCAAGAAACGTTGTCATTCATTCAGTTGGATAAACTAATATAATTAATTAACACATGGACAGGCACACACACACACACATAAAAGCACACACTAATGAGCACACACACACACACACATACTCTCATATATATGTAAACATAAACGCATACAAGCATCCAAGTAATTAAAACAACCTTTGGAAAAATATAAATTATAAATAATAACTGACAAAATAAATAGATAAATAAATACAAAATTAATAAATATACATATACATACATACATACATACATACATACATACATACATACATACATACATACATAAATACATACATACATACATACATACACACATACACACATACATACATACATATATATACACACATATAAATACACACATACAGCTATAGATATATATATACATTGATTCATATATATATAAACACATACAAATACACACATACAGCTATAAATATACATATAATTACACTCACAACAAATACACCATACAGCTATAGATAAATACATTGATTCAAATATATATATATAAAACCCATACAAATACACCATACAGCTATATAATATATATATATATATATATATAATAATATATATATATTATATATAATTATATATACATTGATTCATATATAATATATATATATATATACATATATATATGTATATGAATCAATGTATATAACATTAAATAAATGTAGATAAATACACTAAACATGGAAATGATTGGGTAAAAAGAAGAGGAAGAAAACAAACCATTCTGTTTTTCCCTTTTACAACTATTATTCCAATATAACAATGAATTACATCTGTCAGCTATATAACTTACATTAATTTCCTAGAATTTAAACAATACAATCTCTACTCACTCCACTGCCATATTCATTGAAGAATGTAATTTTTACACAGCATATTCTTCCCCAGTACCCAACAATTAATGGTTTTCCAGCAATGATAACATATTTGAGAAACCAATGTAAAAATCATTGACTATAATATTTAACTATTAAATGTGTGTAATTGGCTATATATGTGTATGTATGCATGTGTGTGTGTGTGGATGTATATATATATATATATATATATATATATATATATATGTGTGTGTGTGTGTGTGTGTTGTGTATTTATATGTGTGTGTATGTATGGATATTCTTATACATATTCAAATATATATACACAAGCATATATACATATGTAACATATGTGTATGAATGTATATATTTTTGTATGTATGAATGTATGTATGTATGTTTGCAGGTAAGTATATATATATATATACATATACATATACATACATACATATATATATATATATATATATATATACCACACATATACATATATATACATATACATACATATATATATATATCATCATCATCATCATCATCCTCATTTAACGTCCGCTTTCCATGCTAGCATGGTTGGACGGTTCAACTGGAGTCCGGAGCCGAAGGCTGCACCAGGCCAGTCAGATCTGGCAGTGTTTCTACAGCTGGATGCCCTTCCTAACGCCAACCCCAACCACTCCTCCGAGTGTAGTGGGTGATTTTATGTGCCACCGCACAGGTGGGCCAGACGAGGCTGGCGAACGGCCACTCGGATGGTGTTTTTTATGTGCCACCGCACAGGTGTCAGACGAGGCTGGCAGACGGCCACGCTCGGATGGTGTTTTTAATGTGCCACACCGACACAGTGCCAGATGAGGCTGGCGAACGGCCACGATCGGATGGTGCTTGTTACGTGCCCACAGCATGGAGGCCAGTTGATGCGGTACTGGCTACGGCCACGTTACAAAGATACAAATTCCATTGATGTTCATCTATTTTGATTTGGTTTGATTTTTTTTGATTTTCACTTGCCTCAACAGGTCTTCACAAGTGTCACATACTTGCCTCAACAGGTCTTCACAAGTGTCATAAGAAGGAAGGTATGCACAGGTGGACTGACTACGTCCCAGGTAGGGGCCACGGTTATGGCCTGACTAGTCTTGCGGTCTTTTGGATGGTGTTGTGCCACCAACACAGGTGCCAGATGAGGCTGGCGAACGGCCACGATCAGATGTGTTTGTTACGTGCCCACAGCACGGAGGCTAGTCGATGTGGTACTGTCTAACGCCACGTTCGGATGGTTTTCTTGTGTGCCACCGGCATTGGTACCACAAAGATACAATTCCATTGATGTTCATCTATTTTGATTTGTTTTGATTTGATTTGATTATGATTTATATTATTATTATTATTATTATTATTATTATTATTATTATCACTTGCCTCACAGGCCTTCACAAGTGTCATTTGATTTGATTAGCACTTGCCTCAACAGGTCTTCACAAGTGTCATAAGAAAGAGGTATGCCCAGGTGGACTGACTACGTCCCAGGAAGGGGCCACGGGCTATGGCCTGACTATATCTTGCCGGGTCTTCGGACAGGTGCCAGATGAGGCTGGCGAACGGCCACGATCGATGGCGTTTGTTATTTGCCCCCAGCACAGAGGCCAGTCGATGCGGTACTGGCTACAGCCATGTTCGATGGTTTTCTTGTGTGCACCGGCACTGGTACACAAAGATACAAATTCCATTGATGTTCATCTATTTTGATTTGGTTTGATTTTTCACTTGCCTCAGCAGGTCTTCACATCTATTTTGATTTGTTTTGATTTTTTGATTTGTTGATTTTCACTTGCCTCAACAGGTCTTCACAAGTGTCACAAGAAGGAAGGTATGCACAGGTGGACTGACTACGTCCCAGGTAGGGGCCACACGACGGATGGTGTTTGTTATGTGCCCACAGCACAGAGGCCAGTCGATGCGGTACTGGCTACGACTACGTTCGGATGGTTTGTGTGCCACCGGTACTGGTACCACAAAGATACAATTCCATTGATGTTCATCTATTTTGATTTGGTTTTGATTTTCACTTGCCTCAGCAGGTCTTCACAAGTGTCACACACTTGCCTCTGCCTCAACAGGTCTTCACAAGTGTCACTCACTTGCCTCTGCCTCAACAGTCTTTCACAAGTGTCACACGCTGCCTCAACAGGTCTTCACAAGTGTCATAAGAAGGAAGGTATGCACAGGGGACTGACTACGTCCGTCGGGTCTTCGTATGGTGTTTTTAGTGCCACCGACACAGGTGCCAGATGAGGCTGGCGAACGGCCACTATCGGATGGTGTTTGTTGTGCCCACAGCACGGAGGCCAGTCGATGCGTACTGGCTACGGCCACGTTCGGATGGTTTTCTTTGTTGCCACCGTTACTGGTACCACAAAGATACAAATCCATTGATGTTCATCTATTTTGATTTGGTTTGATTTTGATTTTTCACTTGCCTCAACAGTCTTACAAAGTGTCACATACTTGCCTCTCCTCAACAGTCTTCACAACTGTCACACACTTGCCTTGCCTTGCCTCAACAGTCTTCACAAGTGTCACACACTTGCCTCAACAGGTCTTCACAAGTGTCATAAGAGGGAAGGTATGCACAGGTGGACTGACTACGTCTCCGGTCTTCGATGGTGTTTTTATGTGCCACCGATACAGGTGCCAGATGAGGACTGGCGAACGGCCACGATCGGATGGTGTTTTGTTGTGCCCCCCACAGCACAGAGGCCATCGATGCGGAACTGGCTACGGCCACGTTCGGGTGGTTTTTCTTGTGTGCCACCGGGCACTGGTACCACAAAGATACAATTCCATTGATGTCCTCTATTTTGATTTGTTTTGCGATTTTGATTTTCACTTGCCTCAGCGGTCTTCACATCTATTTTGATTTGTTTTGATTTTTGATTTTGTTGATTTTCACTTGCCTCAACAGGTCTTCACAAGTGTCACAAGAAGGAAGGTCATGCACAGGTGGACTGACTACGTCCCAGGTAGGGCCATGGGTTATGGCCTGACTAGTCTTGCCGGGTCTTCGATGGTGTTTTATGTGCCACCAGCACCGGTGCTAGATGAGGCTGGCGAACGCCACGATCGGATGGTGTTTGTCATGTGCCCACAGAACGGAGGCCAGTCGATGCGGTACTGGCTACGGCCACTTTCGGATGGTTTTCCTCTGTGTGCCACCGGCACTGGTACCACAAAGATACAAATTCCATTGATGTTCATCTATTTTATTTGTTTTGATTTGATTTTCACTTGCCTCAACAGGTCTTCACAAGTGTCACAAGAAGGAAGGTTGCACAGTGGACTGACTACGTCCCAGGTAGGGGCCACGGTTATGACCTGACTAGTCTTGCCGGTCCTTCTCACGCACAGCATACTTCCATAGGTCTCGGTCTCTAGACATTTCTAAAGTTCGAAGGTCGTGCTTCACCACCTCGTCCCAGGGTTTCCTGGTCCCTCTTCACATGTTCCCTCACTGCTAGGTGTAGCACTTTTGCCACAACTATCTTCATCCTTTCTCGTCACATGACCACCAGCGCAGCCGTCTCTCTTGCACACCACAACTGATGCTTCTTAGGTTCAAACTTTTCTCTCAAGGAACTTACACTCGACGATTATAAACACTGACATTACACATCCATCGGAGCATACTGGCTTCATTTCTTTGCGAGCTTACGCTATCCTCAGCAGTCACGGCCCATGTTTCACTACCATGTAGCATGGCTGTACGTACACAGGCATCATACAGTCTGTCCTGCCTTTTACTCTGAGCGAGATATATATATATATATATCTATATATATATATAAGAAATGGGGCAGGCAACAGGTTGCTTGGCCGCATACCGAAAAATTAGAAATGTGAATTACAGGGATATGTCGTGTGTGGAGTCCCACTTGTAGAAAATAGAAATAAACAGTCTTGACTGCTATTTCTAATTTTTAGGTATATATATATATATACATATATATATATACATATATATATATATATATATTATATATTATATATATATATATATATATATATATATATAGATATATATATAAGTGAACGTTGATTTCTTCATGGAAAACTAGATCAATACTACCTTTAACAATAAAGATGGTTTCCTCCTCCATGATGAACTACAAATACCCTCAGTTCAATCCAGAATTGTAGAGCTTGTGGTCTGCATAGCGTCCCTGACAGATCTACAAACTAGAAGAATTTCGACAATGTGCTCCTGTAGGCCTACAATGTTCTATTCCAACAAAAGGCAATAGATATTTGGGGAGAGAGGGTTGTATAATACCAGTACCCAAGAGAGAAGAATGAGGTTTTATGAAGTACTACCATGACATGAAACTCCCTGTGACAAAAACTAAAATCCATAACTCCTGCTATTGTAAAAATTCAGTCCAAATCTTGGAATACATCATCATTTACTGTCCGTTGTCTATGCCAGCATAGATTGGACGGTTTGACCAAGGCAGCGAACTGGCAAAAACATTATCACGCCGGGCGAGATGCTAAGCGGTATTTCGTCTGCCACTACGTTCTGAGTTCAAATTCAGCCGAGGTTGACTTTGCCTTTCATCCTTTTGGGGTCGATTAAATAAGTCCCAGTTATGCACTGGGGTCGATGTAATCGACTTAATCCGTTTGTTTGTCCTTGTTTGTTCCCTCTGTGTGTAACCCCTTGTGGGTAGTAAAGAAAGAGGTTTGACCAGGACTGGTAAGCTGAAGGACTGCACCGGACTCCAGACTGGTTTGGCATGATTTCTATGGCTGGACGACCTTCCTCAGTGAGTGTAATGGGTGCTTTTATGTGCCACCAGCACAGGTGTCAGTTGCATGACTCCAGTATCTGCCACAACTACGATTTCACTTGGTTGGATGGGTCTTCTACTCAAGCATAACATATTGTCAAAGTTCTCAGTCATTTGTTATTGGCCCAATGCCACACTGCCTCCAAAATATAGGTGCAGACATTGCTGGGTGGTAAGAAGCTTGCTTTCCAACCCCATAGTTCGATGTTCAGTCCCTCTGTGTGGCACCTTGGGCAAGTGTCTTCTATTGCCTCAGGTCGACCAAAACTTTGTGAGTGAATTTGGTTGATGAAACTGAAAGTTCATCATGCGTATATATACATGCACACACACACACACACACACACACACATACACACACACATATGTATATGTGTTGTTCCCCCACCATTGCTTGACAACTGGTGCTGGTGCGTTTACATCCTCATAACTTAGCAGTTTGGCAAAAGAGAATGATGCAATAAGTACCAGGTTTAAAAAAGAAATGTACTGTAGTTGATTCATTCCACAAAAATTCTTCAAGGCATTGCCCCAACATGACCACAAGTAAAAGATGAAAGGAAAATAAAGAAAAAAAAAACATACTCCACATTTGTGAAAATGAATACATGGACCTACAAAGGAAAACTTCATGTTATATAGAGAAAATAACTAATATTTGAAATTGATCGATTTTCAGAGAATATTATTACTGCTGGTTTTTAAAGTGGTAAGCTGGCAGAATTATTTACATGCCAGGCAAAACGCTTGGTGGCATTTATTTGCCCTTATGTTCCAAGTTCAAATTCCACCAAGGTCGACTTTGCCTTTCATCCTTTCAGGGTCAATGAAATAAGTACCAGTTGTGCACTGAGATTGATATAATCAATTAGCATCCCCACAAAAATAAAATTTCAGGCCTTGTGCCTGTAGTAGAAAGGCTTCTTAAAACCGGTTTCTTTTTTTATGTTTTCTCTTAGTTCAGTGACAAGCTTAGAAATCCATAACTGTGGGTAAAAGCAGTCAAAACATGTTGCATCTCATTCAAAATCTCTCTATATATAAACGGCAGTTTGTCTGTCTGCGTGTCTGTGTGTCTGTTAGGTTGTACCCTCACCCTGACCACGGCTTTCAACCGATTCTGATGAAACTTGACACACACATAGCCCAATGTCATAATTCAAAACTAACGCAGCGATAATTTTGAAAAGTTCCCCCAGTTCTGAAAAAAATCGATAAATTCGACATGGGGTCGAGAATCAGAAACACAAACCACAGACTGTCTAGGGGATGCAACTCGACCTTTTTAACTCTCAAAAAAAATTTACCATAATTTTTTCCCATTTTTAATGCATTTTCTTGCTATTATATAAGGGAAGTAACTCTCTAAAAATGCTTATATAGTTATTTCCCTTACAATCCCGAGCAACGCCGGGCGATACTGCTAGTCTGTGATAAAATGAGAATAGAAAGAGAATATCACATTACTGCAAACTGTCCTTATCACAAATCAAATTGCAGTTTTACAAGGATCTTTTTATACGGTCTTGTCAACTTTATGGAGAAGTTAGAATACTTTTGATATGAAGCATAAATATAACTGCTCAACTTCAAACCAAAGGGCCACAGAAAAGGCACAGTAATAATGCTTCTTAAATCAGAAAGATTCATCTCAAGCAAAGAGTTTCTGACTGGCATTCCTGTTTTGTCAGCTTTTTGAGTGATTAATTGTAAAAAGAATCTCAGTCGTTATTGAATAACACCTTATTAAAAAAAGAAGAATAAATTGATAAATAAAGGAATAAATAAATAAATAAATAAGTGAATCCCAAGCTGGATTCTATTCTGGAAAGTCAACCATGCACCAACTGTTTAATCTCACTCAGTATATAAAGGATGGCTTTGAACAAAGGAAAATTACAGGAGCTGTTTTCGTTGATCTCACTATGGCTTACCATACAGCTAATCACCACTTATCGTAAAGAAAGAGATAAAATTTATTGAAGAAATGATATAGATCTCATGTGGTTTATTGGTGTTGTGAGAGGAAATAAATGCTTCTTTGTCATGCTGAATAATAAGATCTGCATAAGAAAATTACGAAGCGATTTACCTCAGGGTAATTTACTGGCTTCATTGTTGTTCAACATCTACACAAATGATCAACCGAAGATGCTAATAACAAGCACTTTATTCATGATGATGATTAATGTATAGTAAACCAAAGAATGGGTGTTTCAGTAACAACAAAACAACCTTGAGTGCTGCTTTAAACAATCTACGCTATTACTATAAAGACAATTATTTAATTATTTAATTTCTAATCCTGTGAGAACATGGATTTCTGCAGTCCATCTATGAAAGAAAGAATGCAATAGAAAGTTAAATATCTTATGTTCTGGAACAAAGATGGAAAACCAGATCATAGTATAACATGCTTAAATAAAATAAGGACCAAAGTAGGCACATAGAATCAAATTCTACAAAACCAAGATCTTTCTCAGCGGAGCACATGTTGTCAAACAGAGAATAACATCATTGATTTTCATGATACTCAGTTGCAAAATAGGAGTGTCTACTATGGGCTAAGTCATTACCAAAACCTTGGGACACCATTCTCAATGAGAACTTGTTGTCAGCAACTGGTTGTCTCATGCTCATATATTATTGTTGGTTTCAAATTTTGGCACAAGGTTTGCAATTGTTAGGGAAGCCAGCAAGTCAATGCAAATATGAGTCAAATACAAATTCACTCACAGAAACACATGCACACACACACACACACACACACACACACACACACACACACACACACACACAGATAGTTAGCTGGATATAAAGAAGATAGATAGATAGATAGATAGATAGATAGATGATAGATAGATAGACAGATAGAGAGATAGATAGATAGATAGATAGATAGATAGATAGATAGATAGTAGATAGACAGACAGATAGACAGACAGACAGACAGATAGATACATACATACATACATGCATATGATGGGCTTCTTTCAGTTTCCATCTACTAAATCCACTCACAAGACTGGTTGGTCTAGGACTATTGCCCAGATGCCATACAGTGGGACTGAACTTGAAACCACATGGTTTGGAAGCATGAATTTACATCTAAGACAGTGACCCAGCATGGCTACAGTTTAATGACTGAAACAAATAAAAAACAAAAAACAAAGACATACCCTTATTCCTCTTCTCTAGGACTTTCGGTAAAAAAAATTCTGCTTATCTTTTTTTTGTCTTTTACTTGTTTCTGTCATTACACTTTGGCCATGCTGGGGCACCACCATGAAGGGTTTTAGTCAAAGAAAGTGTTCTCAGGACTAATTTATAAATTCTCTTTTGCGACATAAACACACCAATATTGGTTGTCAAGTGGTGTGGTAGACAAATGCAGGCACAAAGACACACACACGCACATACACATACACACATATGTGACCCGGAAGCCTACTACAGATCCCTAGCTCCAGCCTCAGCTGTGATCTTGGAACCTAACGGATGACCAGTTATAGCTCTTACTCAGTGTACCTACTGGTTTAGATCATCAGGGAACTGAACCCCTCATATTCTATATATATATACATATATATATATATATATATATATATATATATTATATGATATAATATATAATATTAAATAAATATTTTCAAGTGAAAAATTTACAGATTTTTTCTCTTATGAGGTTTTTCACACTAACTACCTGATAATTTCTTATTAAGATTTCTTATTAAGATTTTATCCTAATTTTTAAATATATATATATATATATATATATACACAACGGGCTTCTTTCAGTTTTCATAAGGCTTTGGTCTGCCTGAGGCTACAGTATATGACACTTGCCCAAGGTGACATGTAATGGGACTGAACCCAGAACCATGTGGTTGGGAAGCAAGCTTCTTACCACACAGCCACAGTTTGAATTTAGAAAAGTTTGATGAAATTCAGTATAATTTTTGTACACTTTTACTGAAACCTTGATATATATTTCTTTACTACCCACAAGGGGTTAAACATAGAGTGGACAGACAAAGGGATTAAGTCGATTACATCGACCCCAGTGCGAAACTGGGACTTAATTTATCGACCCTGAAAGGATGAAAAGCAAAGTCGACCTTGGCGGAATTTGAACTCAGAACATAATGACAGACGATATACCGCTAAGCATTTTGTCCGGCATGCTAACGTTTCCGCCTGCTTTGATACCGTTTGCTAGCTTTATTTTTAATAGTTTTTTTTAAGTATATTTTAGTTAAATACTAACAACGTTTTGGGGTTAATATATAATGTTAGCACAGTTTTAGAGCTTCATATAACTTTGATATGATATTTTCCTGTATTTTTGAGGAGGTTTTAAGAATTAAAAATGATAATTTATGAAAGAATTATTTCATGTAGTTATAAAACTGCATTGAAAGACAGAAAGCATGATGGTGAAGAGAGAAAGGAATGGAGAGAGAAACAAGCAGTGATGAAGAGTGAACATTAAAAATTAGTTGCATGGAGAGATAAAGCACATTGAAACAATGGTTGCTAATATTAATGTGGAAGTAAACCAGTTGCTTTGGAGGATTAAACCCAAGTGAAAGTTGGAAGTAGGGGTGAAAAAATGGGAGTTGGGTACTTGGGAATAACAGAACAGGTTGAGGGGGTAGAAAAAAATTCTCAAATAAATATATAAATGAAAACAATGAGAAGGAGAAACGAATGTTTAAAAACAAAAGAAAGGGGTAGAAATGGTGAGAAAAATTAAAATGACATTAGGAAAATAAATTTTTTTTTTCTTAAATTCAATAACAAAAAAAAAAGAAAAAAGAAATATAGTTTGGTTAAGGGTGGTCTGGAATAAATTATTCAAATCAATTAAGCAATGAGAAAATTCTATTTAATTTTAAATTTGAAAAATTTAATTTCTTCTTTCAAGTAAATCCTATTTTAGACCAGTGAAGAGTGAAAGGACATTGCTTAAAATACATCAACTCAGGAAAAAGGCATATACAACATATATACATATATAATATATATATATAATATAATATATAATATATATATACACACGTGTGTGTGTATATGTTTATGTATGTTTGTGTGTGAGCAAATTTGTGTCTCTATATGTGTGTGTGTGTGTTTGTAGGTCTATATTAAATTTCATATTCAAATTTGAAATTTCCTAAAAATTTTGAAAACTTTTTGTTAACAAATCTGAAGTTGAGGGAAAAGAATTCTTTTTTGTTGTTGTTTGTAAATTCTTTATAAAAAAAATTTTTCCTTAAAATTTTTAGGGGGAAAAAAAAACGCAAAAATTATGAGTAAAAGTTTTTAAAAAGTTTTTTTTTTTTCTTTGCTTTTTTTTTTGTTTTTATCAAACCCTGTGTGTCGAACCCAATTCAGTCTTGACTTCTTTGTCTCAAGTGCTTAGGATGAAGTAGTTGAATATTCAAATAGCATTTGTCTCTACCAATCTTGACTCTCACTCTCTCTCTCTTTCTCTTATTCTCTTGTCTCACTTGCTGTTTATTCCACCATGCTAATACCTTCTCATTCTGATCCATTTTCTAATCATTCTTCATTTTAATTTCCATTTTATCCCCTACCCCCCGTGCACCCAACCCTTCCCATACACACAAACTCTCTTTTTTGGGGGGCAACTAGTTCCTTTATCTTCATAGTAGTTCCCTTACATTTTAGTTATGAGTTTATTGACCTTACACTAATCATCTTTTACGTTTGTTTTCTTCTTTTTGTATTTGTTATTGTTGTTGATTTCTTTACAACTGTCCATTTTAGTTGTTTATTTCTTATTTAATTTTGATTTATACTTCCACCAATAACAACAACAACAACAACAACAATGCAACAACAACGGCAAAAACAATAGTGATTCATCTTTTTTTTTTTGTTTATTAAAAACAATTTCCATTCATAATTTTAGAGGTGTGTGAAGCAAAGCCAAAATGCCAAAAAAAAAAAAATCTAATCAACCAGGTGATTAAAGTGGTGCGAGTTTGTGTGTGTATGTGTGTGTGTGTGAGAGAGAGAGGGAGAGTAATGAAGAGGGTCATTATGGGGGTAGAACAGCATGCAGTTTGAATTCATATCAACAAATTCATACAGCACTTGCCTAATGAGATGGTAATAATAATAATAACAATGAAAAACTATACACACAACAAAGAACTCGTGGGTGTTTATGTATGCATTTGTGGGGTGGTGTTCGGTCCCCATAGTTAATCACCCTTCAACAATGCAGAAGTGAAAAACCCCTTCAACAATCAAACATTAATAAATTTAAAATCTGGCCTAAGTCCTAAATTTAAGGCCAACATGACTTATGATAAAGACAGAGTGACCATATTGAATTTTCTATGTAATGGTTGCCTATGTGTGCTATTCTTCTGAATCTGAGGTCATATTAACTAGACAACAACAGATTATTATGTGCCTAGAGGATAACCTCCTGTGAAATTCCTTTCGTGTCCATTTCTTTCTGTAATTGGTAGTTTTCAATACGTAAAACATTTTGTAAGGTACAAAAATATTTCTGAGCCTGAGTACATGCAACACTGGCAATCACTTCTCATAGGCCTTAACCCATGTTATTCAAATTTGTTTGGGCTAAATAGCCTCTGTGAATCAGGACTGTGAAATTCCTTTCATGTCCATCTCTTTCTGTAATTGGTAGTTTTCAATATGTAAAACATTTTGTGAGGTACAAAATATATTTCTGAGCCTGAGTACATGCAACACTGGCAATCACTTCTCATGGGCCCTAACCCATGTTATTTAAATTTGTTTGGGCTAAATAGCCTCTGAGAATCAGGACTGTGAAATTCCCTTTCGTGTCCATCTCTTTCTGTAATTGGTAGTTTTCAATATGTAAAACATGTTGTAAGGTACATGAATATTTCTGAGCCTGAGTATATGCAATACTGGCAATCACTTCTCATAGGCCCTAACCCATGTTATTTAAATTTGTTTGGGCTAAATAGCCTCTGTGAATCAGGACTGTGAAATTCCTTTCATGTCCATCTCTTTCTGTGATTGGTAGTTTTCAATACGTAAAACATTTTGTGAGGTACATAAATATTTCTGAGCCTGAGTACATGCAACACTGGCAATCACTTCTCATAGGCCCTAACCCATGTTATTTAAATTTGTTTGGGCTAAATAGCCTCTGTGAATCAGGACTGTGAAATTCCTTTTGTGTCCATTTCCTTCAGTGATTGGTAGTTTTCAATACGTAAAATGTTAAGTGAGGTACAAAAATATTTCTGAGCCTGGATACATCTAACACCTGCAACCACTTCTTCTGAGTCCTAACCCATGTTATTAAAATTCTTTAGTGCTGAATAGCTAAATAAGGCTGATCATGTTCTCAGTGCTCCATATATTTATTATAAGTTGTACAGTTGAGTTCCACATGAAACCTCAACAGGTTTGATTCAATTAAAATAAGGCTTATTTGAAGAGCAATATATTTTACTGCATCCATTTTTGTCATTAACCTACTTACACAAAACTGCTCCAATGTTACCAGAAAAACAACAACTGGAGCCAGAGTGGAAATCTCTACATAACTTCACAATTTATAGCAATCAAGTTAAATAATATATCTAGAATGAAAACAGTATATTTTACAATCAGGAAGCCAGTAATTGGGGATGATGAAGTCATAGAAATTATCTGACACCCACTTCTTATTTCTTTACTGTCCACAAGGGTCTTCACACAGAGGGGACAAACAAGAACAGACAAACGGATTAAGATGATTATATCGACCCCAGTGTGTAACTGGTACTTAATTTATCGACCCCGAAAGGATGAAAGGCAAAGTCGACCTCAGCAGAATTTGAACTCAGAACATAACGGCAGACGAAATACCTATTTCTTTATTACCCACAAGGGGCTAAACACAGAGGGGACAAACAAGGACAGACGTAGGTATTAAGTCGATTACATCGACCCCAGTGCGTAACTGGTACTTAATTTATCGACCCCGAAAGGATGAAAGGCAAAGTCGACCTCAGCAGAATTTGAACTCACAACGTAACGCAGACGAAATACCTGTTTCTTTGCTACCCACAAGGGGCTAA